>NW_027287817.1:0-56721 GCF_047511675.1 Marmota flaviventris | reverse complement strand
AAGGTTAGGGTGAGAGTTAGAGTTAGAGTTTGTCTTTGGGCTAGGATTAGGGTTAGGGTTAGGGATAGGGCTAAATTAGGGCTAAGATTAGGGCTAGTGGTAGTGTTAGGTTTAGGCCTAGTGTTTAGGTTAGGGATAAAATTAAGGCTATGTTTAGGGCTAGGATAAGGGCTAGGGTTTGTGTTAGGGTTAGGGATAGGATTATGGCTAGAGTTAATATCATGTCTAGGGTTAGGTTTAGGAATAGTTTTAGGGTTAGTTTTATGGCCAGGTCTAGTGTAAGGGTTAGGTAGAGTAAGAGTCAGGTTTATAGCTAGGGGAATTATTAGGGTCATGGTGAGTATTAGGGTTTGGTTTACGTTTGAGGTTAGGGTTAGGGATCGAATTAGCATTTGGGTTAGGGTTAGTGTAATAATTGGATTAGGTATAGGGTTCAGGGTAGGTTCGGCTAATTGATAGGTTTCGGGAAAGCGATAGGGTTAGGGTTAAGCCTAGCATTAGAATTATGGTAAGGGTTATGTTTAGGGTAATGGATACATTTAGAGTTAAGGTTAGGGCTAGGGTTATGGTTAAAATTAGGTCTTGTGTTAGCGTTAAGGTGAGGGTTAGAACTAGGATTAGGTTTATAGTTTTGTTTAGCATAAGGGTTAGGTTCTGAGCTATGGTTAGGGCTAGGCTGAGAGTTAGGTTTAGAATTAGTTCTAGGGATAAGATTATGGTAAATTTGGGGTTAGGGTTGGTGGTAGGGTTAGACCTAGGTTTAATGTTAGGGTCAGAATAAGAATCAGGGTTAGGGTTACGGTTTGTGGTGGTGTTAGAGCTAAAACAAAGGCTAGAATTAGAACTATTAATAGGGTTAGGGTTTGGGTTAGTCTAAAGACTAGAGATAGGTCTAGGGTTACTCTTCGGTTTAAGATTTTGCTTAGGATAAGGGATTGATTTAGATCTAGGGTTAGGGCTATGTTTAGGGTTAGAGTTAGAGTTAAAGCTAGGTTTAGGGCTCAGTTTAGGGCTAGTCTGGTGTTAGGGTTAGGGCTAGGATTAGGGCAATGGCTAATTTAAGAACTATGGTTACCATTAAGGTTAGTTTTAGGGTTAGGTTTAGGGGTAGTTTGAGTGCTAATGTTAGGTTTAAGGTTAAGTTGATATTTATAGCTACGGTTCTTGTTAGGATAGGAGTCAGGGTCAGGGTTATTGTTAGGGTTAGTGTTAAGAATTGAATTAGGGCAGTGTTAATGTTAGTGTTCGTTTTGAGTTTAGGGCAGTGTTTAGATCTAGGATGAGTGTTAAGATATGAGTCAATGTCGGGGTTAGATTTAAGATGAGGCTTAGGACTCGAATTAGGGCTAGGTTTAGGTCTAAGTGTAGTATTAGTTTTTGGTTTAAGTTAAGGTATAGGGTTAGGGCTATTGCTTGGTTCTGGTTTACTGCTAGGATTGGGTTATTGCTAGTTTTACTATTATCATTAACGTTAGGGCTAGTGTTAGGTTTATGGTAGCAGATAGGGATAGAACTAGGGCTAGGGCTACGGCAAGAGTTAGAGTTAGTCTCAGGGCTTGGGTTAGGATAGGGTTAGAGATAGAGCTAAATTAGGGCTAGGATTAGGGCTAGGTTTTGTGTTTAGCTTAAGCCTAGTGTTAGGGTTAGGGTTAGGTTTAAATTTACGGTAAGAGATTACATTATAGGTAGGTTTAGAGGTAGGGTGAGGGTTAGAATTAGGGTTAGGTGTAGAGCTGGAGATAGGGTTATGATTAAGGCT
Organism: Marmota flaviventris; assembly: GCF_047511675.1. Taxonomy (NCBI): domain Eukaryota; kingdom Metazoa; phylum Chordata; class Mammalia; order Rodentia; family Sciuridae; genus Marmota; species Marmota flaviventris. Next base: position 54,962 of record NW_027287817.1, on the reverse strand, counting down.
AAGTTTCGCACAAGAATGAGGGCTAGATGTGTTTATAGGGTTAGGTCTAGGATTAGGGCTAGGGCTAATTTCAGGTCCAGAATTATGGTTAAATATAGTTTTAGGTTTAGGCTTGTGGCTAAGTCTAGGCTAAGGGTTAGGTGTTAAGTTATGGTCAAGTTTAGAGCTAGGGGTATTATTAGGGTCAAGGTCTGAGTTAGGGTTTGAGATAGGTTAAGGTTTCAATTTTGGTCTTGAATTAGTTTTAGGATTAGTGTTAGGGTAATGATAGGGTTAGGTATAGGATTCTGGTTAGGTTTAGGGTAATGGAAGAGTTAGGATTCGAGATAGGGTTAGATTTATGCTTAGGGTTATCATTAAAGATTGGGTTATGGTTATGTTCATGGATAGAGTTAGAGATCAGTTTCAGGCTAAAGTTATGGTTACAATTAGGACTAGTGTTAGGGTTAGGTTAGGTTTAAAGCTAGGGTTAGGGCTCTGATTAGGGCTAGGTTTTGTGTTATGTTAGGGCTAGGGTTAGGGTTATAGCTAATGTAAGTACTAGGTTTAAGTTTAGGGCTAGTTTTAGGGTTAAGTGCTAGGTTTAGTGTTTGGATTAGGTTTACTTATATGGTGATGTTTAGAGCTAGAAGTGTTAGGGTCAGTGGCAGGTTCAGGGTTAGTTTTAGGGTTCGGCTTCCAACTCAAATAAGTCTAGGTTTAGGTCTAGGTGTAAGGTTAGGGTTTGAATCGGTTAATGTTTAGGGTTAGAACTATGGCTCAGTTTTGTGTTAGGGCTAGGGCTAATGTTAGGGCTCATTTTAGGATTAGTGTTATGGTTTGGGCTAGTGTTAGGTTTAGGCTTAGGCTTTGGGTTAAGGCTAGTTTTAGAGTTACATTTTGCCTAAGGTTAGTGCTAGGGATAAGTATTGGGAAAGGTTTATCACTAGTGTTAGGGCTAGGGTTAGAATTATGGTAAGGGATATGGTTAGAATGAGTGACAGGGCTAGTATGAGAGAGTTAATCTTAGGGCTAATGTTAGGTTTAGGTTTACGGATAGGGCTAAATTACAGCTAGTGTTATGTTAGGGGTAGGGTTAGGGCTAGTTTTAGGATTAGGCTTAGGCATCAATTTAGGGTTAGATTTAGAGTTAGATTTTGACACTAGTATGGCAATATGTAAATCAATGGATGTGTAACTGATGTGATTCTGCAATCTGTATATGGGGTAAAAATGGGAGCTCATAACCCACTTGAATCAAAGTGTGAAATATGATATATCAAGAACTATGTAATGTTTTGAACAGCCAACAATAATAAATTTAAAAAAAATAAAAATGTTTAAGCAGAAGAAGAATAAAAAAAAAATAAATAAATCTGATCCTAACCTAAAACCAGAGCATAAAACTAGCTCTACCAGTAAACTTATACCTAAGCCTAAGCCTAACACTAGTCCTAGACCTAAGCCTAATCCTCAATATAGCCATAATTATAGACCTAGACCGAAAAAAAACCCTGAGTCCTAGCCCTAACATAATCCTTAACCTAATGTGAACACTAACCCTATACCTAGATCTAAACCTAGTCCTAATTCTTGCTTTCACCCTAAACCTAACTCTAACCTGAACGCTTACCCTAACACTAACACTAAACCTCGCTCTAATCCTGATCCTAACCCAAAACCTAAAACTAACACTAGACATAGCCATAACCCTAACCCTAAAACTAGTTCTAAAATCAGAACCTTGCATCTTACATTACACATAGCCTTAACCCTGGGCCTAAACCTAACACAATACCTAGCACTATTCTGAGTCCCAATCCTACTCTAAAAATAAACATAATCCTAAATGTAGCCCTAACCCTAACCCTCACCTTAGACATAACCCTAGCTCTAAGACTAACCCTTAGCCTAAACAAAACCCTAGGCCTATTTGTAAACATAAACCTAACCCTAGCCTTAATCCTGAATTTAATCCTTGTAATAACCCTAGCCCTAAACCTAATCCTATCCATAACCCTAATCTTAAAACTAACCCTTGTCTTAACCCTACACCTAACCCTTGCCATAAACTTAACCCTAAACCATACCAAAAATAAAAACTAAGCCTACCCCTGAACCTAAATTTAACCATAACCTAAATTTAACCCTAAACCTAATCTTACATCTAATCCAATACATTACTCTAAAACTAGCCCTAGCCTAATGAAAACCCTAGCCCTAACCCCAACACTAGCCATAATCATAACCATAACCCTATTCTAGACCTAAGACTAAACCTAACACTCCCCCTAGCCCTAACCGCAACTTAAACCCTAACCCTTACACTAACCCTAACCCTAGCCGTAGCCCTAATCATAACCCTAACTCTAGCCCTAAACCTAATATTAAACCTAGCCCTAATCCTAGCCCTAATATAGCCCTATTCCTAACCCTAACTCTTACCCTAGAATTAAGATTAACTATAATTCTCACAAGACCTATCCCTATTCTAACTCTATACCTTACCGTAACCCTAACCCAAGCCCTAACCCTAGTCATAACCCTTGCCCTAGCACTAATTCTAGATCAAAACCTATCTCTAAAACTAACCCTATCCCTTACCATAACCCTAACCCAAGCCGTAACCCTAGTCATAATCCTTAGCAATAGCACTAACTTATCTCTAAAACTAACCCTAACCTGAGGCCTCAGCCTAACCCTGAAATTAGCTCTAACCCTAATGCTATTCCTAAAATTAGCCCCAACCCTAGCCCTATCCCTAAAACAAAACTGAGCCATACCCCTAACACTAACCCTTACCCTAGGCCAAACCCTAACCCTTCACCAGCCCTAACCCTAGCCCTAATTTGAAACCTAACCCTAACCCAAACCTAACCATGAACCTGACTCATATTCAAACACTAAACCTAGCTCTAAACATCACCCTAACCTTAAACCTAACCCTAACAATAGGCCTAGCCCTAAACTTAACCATAAAACTAACCTTAATCGTAACCCTATTTCTTACAATAGCCATATCCATAACACTAGCCCTATATTTAATACAAAATCAGCCCTAATCCAAGCCATAACATGAGCGTTAACCATAAACCTAACTCTAACCCTAGTCCTAACTTTACCTCTAACCCTATCACTTACCCTAAGCCAAACCCTCACCCTATCGCTAACCATATTTTTAGCACTAATCCTCAGCTTAACAAAAACCTAACTCTATAACTAGTCCTAACCCTAGCCTTCATTCTATATCTAACCATAACCCAAACCCCAACCCTATCCCTGACATATTATTCTGACCCTAACAATAATAGCTCTAAATCTAAACCTAACCCTAAACTGAACCTAACACTAGCACTACTTGTAAACTTACACCTAAACCTAACCCTAACACTAGCCCTAGACCTAAACCAAATCCTAAATCTAGCCATAACTATAGCTCTAGACCTAAAGACAAACTAGACCTAGCCTTAACAATAACCCTTAACCTAACCCAAACTCTAACCCTACCTCTAGACCTCACCCTAGTCTTAATTCGGCCTTTAACCGCAACCATTACACTACCTGAACACTGTCCCTGACACTAACACTAATGCTAGGTCTAAACTTCTCCCTAACCCTAAAACTAACCCTGAAACTACATGTATCCCTAACGTTAACCATAAAACTAGTCTTAATCATACACTAGTTCTTACATTAGCCATAGCTCTAACCTATCACAAAACCTAGCCCTAATTAAGCCCTACCTTAGCAATAAACCTAAAGTTAAACTTAACAATAACCCTAACCCTAACTATAAACCTAAGCCCAACCCTAGACTTAATCCTAACCATAATCCTAGCCCTAATCCTAGCTTTAACCCTATGCATTACCCTAAGAAAACTATAATCCTTATGCTAACCCTAGGCGGAACCCTAAACCTAGCACTAGCCTTAATCTTATCTATTAACCTAAACCTAACCTGATCTGTAAATCTAACTGTGTCATTACCCAATCCCTAAATATAAGACTAATTTGACCCCTAAACCTAAACCTTAACCTAACCGCAACCTAAACTTGACCCTGACTCTAATAATTCCCATAGCTCTAAACGTGATGTAACAAGAAACCTAAACTTTACAATAGACCTAGCCGTAAACTTAACCCTAAAACTATCCCTAACCATATCCTAGACCTGACATTAGCCCTATCTCTAATCTAGTCCTAATCCTAATACAAAACTTAGCCCACATCCTAGCAAGGAACCTCACCTTAATTATAACCCTAAACCTAACGTTAACCCTAATCTTAACCCTAATTTTAACCCAAGTTCTAAAACTAGCTATATTGCCATCCCTTACATTAAACCTAACCTAACCCTAAACCTATCACTAAACCTAGACCTAACCCTAGGCCTAACCCTAACACTAACCCTAGTCCTAATCCAAGCCCTAATTTAGCCCTATCCCTAACTCTAACCCTAGCCCTAAGACTAACTCTAACTCTCACACTAACCCTATACCTAGTTGTAACCTTATCCCTTACCATCACCATATACCTAGCCCTAAACGTAGATTTACCATAGACCTATACTTAGCCCTTTCAGAAAACCTAGATCTAAACCTAACTCTAAATTTAACCCTAACCCTAAGTCTAAAACTATCCATAACTCTACTCTTATCCCTAATCCTTAACCTAAGCCTAAATCTCACACTTACACTAGCCCTAACCCTAAGACTAATCATAAAACTAGCCCCAACCCTACCCCTAGCCCTAAAACAAAACCAAGTCATAGCCCTAACCTTAAGCCTTAACCTAAAACAAATCCGAAACCTACACCTAACCCTAACCCTATCCCTAATTATATTCTAACCCTAACCCGAAAACTAACCCTGACCCTGACTCTGACCCTAACACTAACCCTGGCGCTAAACATCATCATCACCATAAACCTAACCTTAACACTAGACTTAGACCTAACTCTAAACCTGTAAGTAGCTGTAATCATAAACCTACTTCATAAATTAGCGGTAGTCTTAACCCTAGCCTTAACCTAACCCAAAACCTAGCCTTAATCTTAGTCCTAAATCTAACTTTAACCCTAAACTTAAAACTAACCCTAACCCAAACACTAGCCCTAATCTTATACATAACCATAGCCCTAACCTTAGGGATAACCCTATCCATTACTCTAACGATAACCCTAACCCTTCTGATAACCCTAGGCCTAACCCTAACCCTATATATTACACTAAACCAAACCTAAACCCTAAACCTAACCCTGTCATTACCCTTACCCTAAATCTAACACTAATTTGAGCCCTGCACCTAAACACTATCTTAACCCAAACCCTAATCCTGACCCTGATTCTAAAAATAACCCTAGATCTAAACCTGACCCTAACCAAAAACCTAACCCTTACACTGGACCAAGCCATAAACCTAACACTAAATCTATCCCTAAGTGTAACCCAAGACCTGACATTAGCCATAGCCCTAATGCTATCCCTAACCCTAAAACAAATCCTAGTCCTCATTGTAGCCCTAAACATAGCCTTAAACATAACCCTAAATCTAACCCTAGTTTTAACCCTAATACTAACCATCGCCCTTGCCCTAAGCCTAGCTATAACCACATCCCTTACCATAAAGTAAACCCTAACTCTAACCCTAACCCTTGCCTTATCATTAGCCCTAGCATTAACCCTAGATCAAAATCTAACTCTAAATCTAACCCTAAATTGATGCCTAAGCCTAATCCTAAAACTAGCCCTAACCCTACCCCTAACATAACACTAGCTGTAATTTAGCCCTATCCGTAAACCTAAACCTAACATTAGCCCTAAGATTAACTCTCTCATACTAGCCCTGTCACTCATTCTAACCATATCCCTTACCATAATTCTAACCCTAGCCCTAACACTAGTGATAAACCTTTCCCAATACTTATCCCTAGCACTAACCTTAGGCAAAATGTAACTCTAAAACTAGCCTTAACCCAAAGCCTAAGCCTAAACCTAACACTAGCCCAAACCATAACACTAATCCTAAAATGAGCCCTAACATTAGCCCTAGCCCTAACACAAAACTGAGCCATAGTTCTAACCCTAAACATTAACCGATTCCAAACCCTAACCTTACACCTAGACCTAAACCTAGACTTATTTGAGTTGGAAGCCGAACCCTAAAACTAACCCTGAACCTGCCACTGACCCTAACACTTCTAGCTCTAAACATCACCATATAAGTAAACCTAATCCAAACACTAAACCTAGCACTTAACCCTAAAACTAGCCCTAAACTTAAACCTAGTACTTACATTAGCTATAACCCTAACCCTAGCCCTAACATAACACAAAACCTAGCCCTAATCAGAGCCCTAACCCTAGCTTTAAACCTAACCTAACCCTAACACTAGTCCTAATTGTAACCATAACTTTAGCCTGAAACTGATCTCTAACTCTATCCATGAACATAACCATAACCCAATCTTTAATGATAACCCTAAGCATAAATCTAACCCTATCTCGAATCCTAACTCTTCCATTACCCTAAACCTAACCAGAATCCTATACCTAACCCTATCATTACCCTAACACTAATCCTAAAACTAATTCAAGACCAAAATTGAAACCTTAACCTATCTCAAACCCTAACTCAGACCTTGACCCTAATAATACCCCTAGCTCTAAACTTGACCATAACTTAACACCTAACCCTTAGCCTAGACTTAGCCACAAGCCTAAACCTAAAACTATATTTAACCATAATTCTGGACCTGAAATTAGCCCTAGCCCTAATCCTAGACCTAACCCTATAAACACATCTAGCCCTCATTCTTGTGCGAAACTTAGCCTTAATCATAACCCTATCTCCAGCTCTACACCTAACCCTAATTCTAACCCTCACCCTACCTCTAAACCTACCTATAATGTAATCTCTTACCGTAAATTTAAACCTAACCCTAACCCTAACACTAGGCTTAAGCTAAACACAAAACCTAGCCCTAATCCTAGCCCTAATTTAGCTCTATCTCTAACCCTATCCTAACCCAAGCCCTGAGACTAACTCTAACTCTTGCCGTAGCCCTAGCCCTAGTTCTATCCCTATCTGCTACCATAAACCTAACACTAGCCCTAACGTTAATGATAATAGTAAAACTAGCAATAACCCAATCCTAGCAGTAAACCAGAACCAAGCAATAGCCCTAACCCTATACCTTAACTTAAACCAAAAACTAATACTACACTTAGACCTAAACCTAGCCCTAATTCGAGTCCTAAGCCTCATCTTAAATCTAACCCCGACATTGACTCATATCTTAACACTCATCCTAGATCTAAACACTGCCCTAAACTCAAAACGAACACTAACATTAACACTGCCCTAATTCAATTCTTAACACTAACCCTAACAATAACCCTGACCCTGACTCCTATCCTAACAAGAACCGTAGCTATAAATATCAACTTAACCTTAAACCTAACATTAGCACTCAAACTACCCCTAAACCTAACCCTAAAACTAACCTTAATGGTAACCATAGTTCTTAAATTAGCCATTGCCCTAATCCTAGCCCTAACCCTAACACCAGACTAGCCCTAAACTGAGCCCTAAACCTAGCTTTAACTCTAACTCTAACCCTAAACATAGCCCTAACCCTAGATCTAAATCAATCCCTTATCCTAAGCAAAATCTTAAACCGAAGAGTAACCCTAGACCTATCTCTAGTCTTTAGACTAACCCAAACCCTAACCCTATTAATAGTTCTAATTCTAGCCTTTGTTTTAGCTCTAACACCACCACAAACCGTAACCCTAACCCTGATTCTTATTCTGACCCTAACATTAAACCTAGGTCTAACCCTACCACCAACCCTAACCCCAAATTTACCATAATCTTATCCCTAGAACTAATTCTAAACCTAACTCTCAGCCTAGCCCTAACCATAGCTCAGAACCTAACCCTTATGCTAAACAAAACTATAAACCTAATCCTAGTTCTAACCCTCACCTTAACGCTAACACAAGACCTAATTTTAACCATAACCCTAGCCCTAACCTTAACTCTAAATGTATCCATTACCCTAAACATAACCCTTACCATAATTCTAATGCTAGGCTTAACCCTAACCCTATCGCTTTCCCGAAACCTATCAATTAGCCGAACCTACCCTGAACCCTATACCTAATCCAATTATTACACTAACCCTAACCCAAATGCTAATTCGATCCCTAACCCTAACCTCAAACGTAAACCAAACCCTAATACTCACCATGACCCTAATAATTCCCCTAGCTATAAACCTGACTCTTACTCTACCTAACCCTTACACTAGACCTGGCCATAAAACTAACCCTAAAACTATTCCTAAACCTAACCCTAGACATGATATTAACTCTAGCCATAATCCTATCCCTAACCCTAACACAAACCCTAGCCCTTATCCTAGCCCTAAACATAGCCTTAATTTTATCCCTAACCTAAACACTAGGCCTAAACCTAACACTACCACTAGCCCTAATCTTAGCCCTAATTTAGCCCTATCCCTAACCCTAACCCTAATCCTAGCCCAAAGACAAACTCTAACTCTAACTCTCACCCTAACCTTAGTTACAACCCTATCCCTAACTAGAACCCTAATCCTAGCCCTAACCCTTGGTGTAACCCTAGCCCTATTCTTGGCCCAGGCCATAAACCTAGATCTGAACCTAATTCTAAATCTAACCCTAAACCTAAGCCTAAACCTAAACCTAACACTAGCCCTAATGCTAATGCTAAACCTAAAATTAGCCCTAACACTAGCCCTAGCTCTAAAACAAAACTGAGCCATAGCAGTAACCCAAACCCTTATCCTGAACCAAACCCTAACCCTACACCTAGCCCTAACCATATCCTAATTCCAGTCCTAACCCTAACCCGAAAACTAACCCTGAATCTAACTCTTACTCCAACACTAACCCTGGCTCTAAACATCATCATCACTGTAAACTTCTACCTAACACTAGACGTAGCCCTAACCCTAACCTTATAAATAGCGCTAATCATAGCCCTACTTTGTACATTAGCCAGAGCCTTAACCCTAGCCCTAACCTAACCCAAAACCCAGATTTAAACCAAGTAGTAAACCTGGCTTTAACCCTAAATTTAAACCTAAGCCTAACCCAAAACTAGCCCTAATCCTATACATAACCCTAGACCTAACCTTAGGTCTAAACCTATCCATTATCCTAACTATAACCCTAACTCTTAAGCTAACCCTAGGCCTAACCTTAACCCTATCCATTACACTAAACCAAGCCTAAACCCTAAAACTAACCCTGTCATTACCCTAAACCAAAACCCTAATATAACCCAAACCCTAAACCTGACCCTAAATATAAACCTAGATATAAACCTGAATCTTACGCTAAACCTAATGCTTACACTGGATGAAGCCATAAACTTAACACTAAATCTAGCCCTAAATAAAACCCTAGACCTGACATTAGCCCTAGCCATAATACTATCTCTAACCCTAACACAGACCCTAAACCTCCTCCTAGCCATAAACCAAGCCTTAATCATAACGCTAAACCTAATTCTGGCCCTAACCCTAATACTAACCCTTGCCATAGCCCTAAATCTAGCCAAAAGCACATCCCTTATCCTAATTGTAAGCCTAACTCTAACCCTCACTCTGTTCATCACAATTTCCCTATTTTTAGCCCTAGCTTTAACACTAGATCGAAACCTAACTTTAAATCTAACCCTAACTCAATGCCTAAGCCTAAAAATTGCCCAAACCCTGATGCTAATTATAAGTATAGCTCTAACTATAACCCTAGCCATAATTTAGCCCTATCCCTAACACTAACCCTAACCCTAGCCCTAAGAATAACTAACTCTCACACTGGCCCTATCACTCATTCTAATCCTATCCCTTCCCATAAACCTAACCCTATCCCAAATTCTAGTCCTAAACCTTGCCCTATCCTTAGCCCTAGCACTAAACTTAGATGAAAACCTAAGTCTAAATTTAACCCTAAACTGAAGCCTAAGCCTAAATCTAAGACTAGCCCTAACCCTAACACTAATCCTAAAAATTTAACTAACCCTAATCCTAGCCGTAATACCAAACCAAGCCAAAGCTTAACCATAATCCTTAACCTAAACCAAGCCCTAACCCAAAACTTAGCCCTAAACCTAGCCCTAATTCGAGTTTTAAGCCAAACCTTAAAACTAAAACTGACCCTTAGCTCTATAGCTGACGCTAACCCTAAACTTAACCCTTACACTAGACGTACCCATAATCCTTATCCTAAAAATATCTTTAACCATAATTCTGGACCTGAAATTAGCCCTAGTACTAAACCTAGCCCTAACCCTAAAAAAAAAATCCCTAGCCATCATCATACCCCTAAACCTAGGCTTAATCATAACCCTTACAATAACCACAGCCCTAACCGTAATTATAACACTCACCCTACCTCTAAACATAGCTATAAAGCCATCCATTACCACAAAATTTGCCCGAACGCTAAACCAAAACTCTAAACTCTAACCCTAACCCTAACACTAACCCTAACTCTAGGCTTAAACTAAACACTAAACCTGCCCTACCCTTGCCCTAATTTAGCCCTATCTCTAACCCTAACCCTAACCCTAGCCCTAAGACTGTCTCTCGCCATAGCCCTATCCCTAGTTCTAACCCTATCCCTTACAATAACCCTAAAACCTAGCCATAACACTTGCCCTATCCTTAGTTCTAGCCTTCATCCTAGGTCTAACCCTAATTCCCAGTTTAACCCTAACACTAAGCCTAAGCCTAACACTAACACTAGCCCTAACCCTAACCATAGGACTAAAACAAAACCGAGCATTAGCCCTAACTCTAAACCTTAACTTAAACCAAACCCTAACACTGCTACTAGACCTAAACCTAGCCCTAGTTCGAGTCCTAACTCAAACCCTAAAACTAACCCTGATGCTGACTCATATCCTAACACTCACCCTAGCTCTAAACACCACCCTCACCTTAAACTGAACCCTAACAGTAAACCTAGCCCTAATTCGAGTTCTAACTCTAACCCTAAAACTAAGCCTGACGCTGATTCCTATTCTAATATGAACCCTAGCTAAAAATATCACCCTAACCTTAAACCTAACCCTAACACTAAACCTAATCCATACACTAACACTAAAACTAATGGTAACCCTAGTTCTTACATTAGCCATTGCCCTAACCCTAGCCCTAACCATAACACAAAACATAAGGCCTAATCTGAGTCCTAAACCTAGCTTTAACCCTAACTCTAACCATAACCTAGCTCTAAACCAATCCCTTACTTAAGCAAAACCTTAAACCTAAGGGTAACCCTAGACCTATCCCTAATCCTTAGGCTTACCAAAACACTAAACTTATTAATAGCCCTTACCCTTGCCCTCATTCTAGATCTAACCCTTTCCAAAACCCTAACACTAACCCTGACCCTTCTACTGACCTTACCATTAATCTTAGGTCTAATCCTAACCATAACCCTAAACCAAAACCTACTGTAATCCTATCCCTAGACCTAATCCTGAACCTAACACTGAGCCTAGCCCTAACCATAGCTCAGAACCTAATCCTTACACTAAACATAACCTTAACCTAACCCTAGTTCTAACCCTCACCCTAACCCTAAATCAAGACCTAATTCTAACCATAACACTTGCCCTAAACTTAAGTCTAACAGTATCATTAACCTAAACATAATCCTTACCCTAATGTTAACCCTAGGCCTGACCCTAAACATATCACTATCCCCAAACTTATCAATTACCCTAAACCTACCCTGAACCCTAGACCTAATACAATCATTACCCTAACCCTAACTCTAATGATAATTCGAGCCCTAAACCTAAACTCAAACCTAAACCTAACCCTAACACTGACACTGACCCTAATAATTCCCCTAGATCTAAACCTCACTCTTACCCTATACCTAACACTTATACTAGACCTAGCCATAAAACTAACCCCAAAACTATCCCTAAGCATAAACCTAGGCCTGATATTAGCCCTAGTCATGATACTAGCCCTAACCCTAACACAAACCCTAGATTTATCCTAGCCCTAAACATAGACTTAATTATAATCCTAACCATAACCCTAGGCCTAACTCTAACACTACCCCTAGCCCTAATCTTAGATCTAATTTAGCCCTATCCCTAACCTTAACCCCAACCCTAGCCCAAAGACTAACTCTAAGTATCACCTTAGTCCTAACCCTAGTTATAACCCTATACTTTACTGGAACCCTAATAATTGCCCAAACCATAGGTCTAACACTAGCCCTATTCATAGCCCTAGCAGCAACCCTAGATCTAACCCTAACTCTAAATCTAACTATGAACCTTAGCCTAAACCTAAACCTAACACTAGCCCTAACCCTAAGGCTAATCCTAAAACTAGCTCTAACCCTAGCCCTAAAACAAAACCAAGCCATAGACCTAACCCTAACCCTTAATAAAAACTAAGCCCTAACCCTACACTAAGCCATTATTCTATCCATAATTCGAGTTCTAAGCCAAATACTAAAAGTAACCCTGACCCTGACTCTGACCTTAACACTAACCCTAGCTCTAAACATCAACCTTACCCTATGCCTAAACATAACAATAGACCTATCCCTAAAACTAACTCTAAAATTAGTTCTAATCACAACCCAGGTATTTACATTAGCTGTTACCCTAAACTTAGCCTTAATTTAACCCCAAACCTAGACTTATTCCGAGCACTATCCCTAGATTTACCCCTAACCCTAACCCTATCACTAATCCTAACTATAACCCTAGCTGTAAACTTAGATTTAACCCTAACCCTAACCCTAAGACTAACCCTATCAATAATCGTTAAAATAACCCTAGCTGTACCCCTATCTCTAACCCTATCCATTACCCTAAACATAACCCTATCCCAAATGCTAAAACTGTGCCTAAACCTAACCGTATCACTAATCCTAACCCTATCCATTACCCTAAACCTAACCGAAACCTAAACCTAACACTATCTTTACCCTAATCCTAACTCTAATGCTAATTCGAGAAATAAAATTAAACCTTAACCTATCCAAAACACTAATCATGACCCTGACCCTAAGAGTACCCTTAGCTCTAAACCTGAACCTAACCCTGAACCTAACCCTAAACCTAACCCTTACACTAGACGTAGCCATAAACCTAAACCTAAAATTATTTTTAACCATAACACTGGACCTGAAATTACCTCTAGCCATAATCCTAGCACTAAACCTAGGCTTAATCCTAGCCTGAAAAATAACCCAAGCCCTAACCCTAGTTCTATTCCTCATCCTAGCTCAAAACCTTCATATAACCCCATCCTATACCCCAAAACTAACCATAACCCTAAACCTACCCCTAACACTCACCCTAAACCTAGGCCTAACACAAATCCTAGTTCTAATCCTAGCCTTTGTTTAATCCTAACCTAACCCTAAACCTAGCCATAAGACTAACTTGAACTCTTGCCCTAACCCTAGCCTAGTTCTATCCTTAGCCTTAATCCGATTCCTAGATCTAAGCCTAAGTCCAAATCTAAACCTATTTCTAAATTTAACTCTAAAATAAGCCTAAACAAAAACCAAACACTACCCTTAACCATAATGCTAATCCTAAAATGTGCCCTAGCCCTAGCCCTAGCCATAAACCCAAACCAAGCCATAGCCCTAATCTTAACCCTTAACCTAAATCAAACCCTAACCCTACAACTAACCCTAAAACTAACTCCAAAACTAACCCTGACCCTGACACTGACCCTAACACTAATCCTAGCTCTAAACACCACCCTAACCTAAAATTAACTTTAACACTATATCTAGCCTTAACCTAACCCTGAAACTAGCCTTAAACATAACCCTAGTTCATACATTAGTCAATGTCCTAAACGTAGCCCTAAACCTAACACAAATTCTACACCTAATCCAAGCCCTAATCTTAGCTTTAACCATAATACTAGGCCTAACCCTAACCTTAACCCTAGCCCTAACCCTAACTCTAACCCTATTCCTTACACTAAGCCAAACCCTAACCCAAATGCTAACCTTAATCTTAATTCTAATCCTTAGCTTAACTTAAAATCTAACCATAATACTAGTCTTAACCCTAGCCCTCATTCTACCTCTAAACCTATCCCTGACACTCATCTGACCCTAAGAGTAACCCTAGGTCTAAACCTGACCCTAACCCTAAACCAAACCCTAGCACTAGCCCTACTGGTAACCCTATACTTATACATAAGCCTAACACTAGACGTGGACCCAAAGTTAATACGAAATATAGTTATAAATTTAGACCTAGACCTAAACAAAAACCTAGCACTAGCACTAAAAATAACCTTTAACCTAAAACGAACACTTACCCTACACCTACACCTAAGCCTAGTCCTAATTCTGGCTCTAATGCTAACCCTAACCCTATCCCCAAAACTGACCCTAATTCAAACACTGAACCTAGCTTTAAACATGACACTAACTCACAACCTAGGCATAACACTAGACCTAGACATAACCCTAACCCTAAACTAGCCCTAAACATAACCCTAGCTCTTACATTAACTATAGTCCTAACCCTAGCCCTAAACATAACATAAAACTTAGCCCTAAACCTAGGCCTAAACTTAGATCTAAGCATAACCCTTAGCCTAACCCTAGCCCTAAACCTAGCCCTAACCTATGCCTCGCCTTAGACCTAACCCTAACCTTTACACTAAACATAACCCTAACTCTATCCTAAAACTTAACCCTAACCCTAGCTCCAATCCTAACATTAAACCTAGTCTGAACTTTGGTTCTAAACATATCCATTACCCTAATCTAACCCTAATTTAAACTCCATCCCTTACACTAAACCTAACTCTAACCATAAATGTAAACCTAGACCTAAACTTAAACCTAACGCTCATCCTAGCCCTAATTCTAGTTCAAACATAATCCTTACCCTAACTTAACTATAACCCTAGCCCTAAACTTAACATTTACCCTGACCCTAAAACTTACCCTAAATCACACCCTAATTCTATTCCTAAACCTAGCCCTAATCCTAGAGTTGATCCAAACCATAACCTAGCCCTAAACCTAGCTCTACACCTCTCCATTACACTAAACATAACCCTAACACTAATGGTAACCCTAACCCGATTGCTAAACATAACTCATCCTTTACCCTGAACCTTAACTGAAACCTAAACTAAACCTTATCCATTACCCTAATCCTAAACCTAACCCTAATGCTAATTCGAGCCTTATCCCTAAACCTTTAGCTAAATCAAATGCTAACTCTGACACTGTTCCTGACCCTAATAATAACCCTAGCCCTAAAGCTGACCTTTAACATAAACCTAACTCTTACAATAGACCTAATCATAACCTAACCCTAAAACTATTTTTAACATTAACCCTAGACCTGGTCCTAGCCATAACCCTAACAGAAAGCCTAGACCTTAACCTAGCCCTAAACGTAGACTTAATCCTAAACTGAAACATAACCCTAGGCCTAATCCTAATTCTAAAGCTCACCCTATACCTAAAGCTAGCTATAACCCCACCCATTTCCCTAAACTTTACCTTAACACCAATGCTAACCCTAACTCTAGCCCAACCCCTTAGTCTAACCCTAACACTAATCCTAGCCTTAAAACTAGCCCTAATGTAACCTGACCCCAACACTAACCCTAGCCCTAATCCTAAGCCCTAATTTTGCTCTTACCCTAACCCAAAATCTAGCCCTAATCCTAGCCCTAACTCTAACACTAACCCTAATCCTAATCCTAGCCCCAATTTAGCCCTAACCCTAGTCATAACCCTAGCTCTAATCCTAGCTCTAATTTAGCCCTAACCCTAAATCTATCGCTAAGACTACTACTATGACTAACTCTAATTCTCACCCTACCGAATCCCTAGTTCTAACCATATTCATTACCATAACCCTAACCCTCACCCTAACCCTAGCCCTAGCCCTACCCTAACCCTAGATCTAACACTAATTCTAAATGTAACCCTCAACCTAAGCCTAAACCTCAACCTAACACTAGCCCTAACACTGATGCTAATCCATAATCCAGCCATAACCGTAGCCCTAGCCCTAAAACAAAACCAATGTATATCCCTAACCCTTAACTTGAACCAAACCCTAACTGTACAACTACTACTAACTTTAGTCATAATTCGAGTTCTAACCTTAACCCAAAAACTAACCCTGAATCTGGCACTAACCCTAAAAATAACCCTTGCTCTAAACATCACCCTAACCCTGAATCTATCCATAACAATAGACCAAGCCCTAACCCTAACCCTAAAACTATCACTAATTGCAACACTAGTTCATACATTACCAAAACCAAGCCCTAATCTGAGCCTTAACCCTAGCTTTAATCCTAACCATAAACCTAACCCTAACCAGAACATAGTCCTAAACTTTACCCTAACCTTAGCCAGAATTTTAACCATAACCCTAGCCCTATCACTAGCTATACCCCTATCCATTTCCCTAATCATAACCATAACTCTAATGGTAACCCTAGGCCTAACCCTAAACCAATCCTTAACCCTAACCTATTTCATTAACCTAAACCTAAACTGAACCCTAAACCTAACCGTACCATTACCCTAACTCTACACCTAATGCTAATTCAAGCCTTAACCCTAAACCTTAACCCAACCCAAACTGTAACTCTGCCCCTTTCCATGATAATATACCTAGCTATAACCCTGAACCTACCACTAAACCTAATTCTTATACCAGACCTAGCAAAAACCTAACCCTAAAACTATCGCTAGCCAAAATCCTAGACCTGACATTTGCCCTATCTGTAATTCTAGCCCTAAACTTAACAAAAAAACACACCCATAACCCTAACACTTACCCTACCCCTAATCCTATCCATAACCCTAGCCCTAAATTTAGCCTAATCCTATCAATTACCCTAAACATAACCCTAATTATAATGCTAATCCTAGGCCTAAATCTAACCTTATCCCTAACCGTAACCCTATCCATTATGCTAAATCTAACCTGAACCCTAAACCAAACCCTATCATTACCCTAAACCAAACGCTAAAGCTAATTCAAGCCCTAACCCTAAACCCTAAACCTGAAGCTGACCCTAATAATACCCCTAGTTCTAAATTTGACCCCTAACTAAAACCTAACACTTACACTAAACATAGCCATAAACCTAATCCTAATCTTTAGCCTAACCCAAACCATCACCCTATTACTAGTTCTAACCCTAGCCCTCATTCTAGCTCTAACCATAACCCAAACCCTAAACTGAACCCTGACACTTATTCTGACCCCAACAGTAACTGTAAGTCTAAACCTGAACCTAACCGTAAACCAAACCCTAACACTAGCACTCGAAATAAACCTATACCTAAACCTAACCATAACACTAGCCATAGACCTAAACCTAATCCTGACTCTAGCCATATCTCTAGCCCTAGACCTAAACAAAAACCTAGCCCTAGCCCTAATGATAAACCTTAACCTAACACAAACACTAATCCTACCCCTAGACCTAACTCTAGTGATAAATCTGGGTTTAACCCTAACCCTAGCTATAACCCGAACACTGACTCTGACCCTAACACTAACCCTAGCTCTAAACATCATGAAAATGGTAACCCTAACCCTAACACTTGATCTAGTGTAACACTTACCCAAAAAGTAGCCCTAAACATAACCCTGGTTTATACATTATTTGTAGGCCTAACACTAGCCCCAACCTAACTCAAAACATGGCCCCAATCTGAGTGCTTACCCTAGTTTTAACCCTAACCCCCAAACTAGCCATAATCCATACCCTAACCATAGATCTAACCCTAGCTTTTACCCTATCCTTTACCTTAAGCTAAACCCTAAATCTAATGCTAACCCTAGACCTAACCCTAATTCTTAGCCTAACCCAAAGCCTAACCCTAACCTTCGTTCCAGGTCTAACCCTAACCAAAACCCAAACCTTATCCCTGACACTTATTCTGACCCTAATACTAACAGCAGGTATAAATCTGAACCTAACCTGAAACGGAATCCTAATATTAGCCCTACCGTTAATCATATACTTAAACCTAAATCTATCACTAATCCTAGATTAAACCTAATCCTAAATCTAGCCATATCTCTAGCCCTAGACCTGAACAACAACCTAGCCCTAGCCTTAACAATAACCCTTTACCTAACCCAAACACTAACCCTACCCCTAGACCTAACCCTAGTCCTAATTCTGGCACTAAACCCAACACTAACTCTAACCTGAACACTGGCCCTGACCCTAACATAATCCTAGCTCCAAAGCTCACTCTAAACCAAACCTAATCCTAACACTAGACCTAGCCATAACCTTAACCCCAAAACTAGCCCTAATCATAACCCTAGTTCTTACATTACCCATGGCCCTAACCCTAGGCCTAAACTAGCCCAAAACCTAGCTGTAATTTTAGGCCAGAACATAGCCCAAAGTGTAACCCTAAACCTAACCCTAGCCCTAACCCTAACCCCAAGCCTTGCTTTAGACCTAACCCTAGCTCAAGCCTAAACTTTACCCTTAACATAACCCTAGCCATATCCCAAACCCAAACCTAACACTAGCTCTAATCCAAACATTAAACATAGCCCTAACCATAGCTCTAATTATATGAACTACCCTAACCCTAACCCTAATCATAAACATAAGCCTAGCCCTAAACCTAGCTCTAATTCTATCTACTACGCTAACCACAATCTAACCTAATGCTAATCCTAGGCTTAACACTAACCCTATCACAATCCCTAAACCTATCCATTGCCCTAAAACTAACCTGAACACTAATCCTAAGCCTATTCATTACCCTAACCCTAACTCTAACCCTAACGCTAATTCGAGCCCTAAACCTAAACATTTACCTAAATCAAACCTTAAGCCAAATACTGACCCTAATAATACACAAAGCTTTAAATTTACCTTTACCCTAAATCTAACCCTTACACTAGACCTAACCATAAACATAAGCCGATACCTATCTCTAATTAAACCCTAAACCTGACAATAGCCCTAGCCCAAATCCTAGCCCTAACCCAAACACAAACACTAGCTCTTATTCTAGCCTAAATCTTAGCCTTAATCATGACCCTAACCCTAATTCTAACCCTTTCCCTAGACCTAAACCTAGTTATAACCACATTGCTTACCCTAAACCTAACCCAGAAATTAACATTTACATTAAACCTACCCCTAATCTTAACCCTAGGACTAACCCTAACACTAACCCTAGCCGTAATCCTAAAACTAACACTAATACTAGCTTTAAGATTAACTATATCTCTCGCCCTAGCCCTAGCCCTAATTCTAACTCTATCACTTACCATAAACTTATTCCTAGCCACAGCCTAGAATAACCCTAACCCTTATCTTAAAATTTGCCCTAACCATAGATCTAAACCTAACTCTAAATCTAACACTAATTCTAAAACTAAACTTAACCCTAACACTAGCCCTAACCCTAATGGTAATCCTAAAACTAGCTCTAACCATAGGCTTAGACCAAAAACAAAACTGAGCTATAAAAATAACCCTAAACTTTTACCTAAACCAAACCCTAACCTTATATCTAGCCCTAAGCCTAGCCCTAATTTGAGTTCTAATTTTAACCCTAAATCTATCCCTAAACCTGTCTCTGACATTAACACTAACCCTACCTCTAAACATTACCCTAAACCTAAACCTTAACCTAACACTAGACCTGGTCCTAACACTAATTCTAAACCTAGTTCTAATCATAAACCTAGATCATACATTAGCTGTAACCTTAAACCTAAATCTAACCAAACCTAGCCAAATTCTGATACCTAACCCTAGTTTTACCCTAATCCTAACCCTAACATAGCCGTGACCCTAACCCAAACCCTAGCTCTAACCCTAGCTCTAACCACATACTTTACCCTAATAAAACCCCAACCATAATACTAACCCTAGTCCTAAATCTAATCATTAGTCTAACCCCAAACCTAACCCTATTACTAGTCCTAATCTTAGCCCTCATTCTTGTTATAACCATAACCCAAATTCTAACCCTAACCCTGACCCTTATTTTGATCCTGAACCTAAACCAAACCCTAAAACTAGCCCTACCCATAACCCTAACCCTAAACCTAACCATAATACTAGCCCTAGAATAAACCTAATCATGAATCTAGACTTATCTTTAACCAAGACCTAAACAAAAAACTAACCTTAGCTCTAATGATAACCCTTAGCCAAAGCCAAACACTAACCTTACCTCTAGACCTAACCAATCTTAATTCTGGCTCTAGCCCTAACCCTAACCCTAATCCAAACACAGACCCTGACACTAACACTAACCCCAGCTATAAAACTGACCCTAATCGAAACCTAAACCTAACATTAGTCCTAGCCATAACCGTAAACATAACCCTTACATTACCATAGCACTAAAACTAGCTCTAATCGTATCACAACACCTAGCCATAATTCTAGGTCTAAATCTAGCCCAAAGCATAACCCTAACCCTAAACTAACATTATCCATTATTGTAAGCCTTACCCTCATGCTAACCCTAACCCTTGCCTTAGACCTAACTCTAGATAAACCCCAAAACTGAACCCTAAATATAAGCCTAGCTCTATCCCTAAACCTAATCCTAATCTTGGCCCTAATCATGATGTTAACACTAGCCCTAATACTATCTATAAATTTATCCATTACCCTAAACAGAACCTTAACCCTAATGATAACACTAGCTCTAATCCTAATTGTAAACCTAATCCTAGACCTAACCCTAAAACTAACCCTCATCATAGCCTTAACCCTAGATAAAACCATAACTTTTTTTCTAACACTAACCGTAGCCCAAACCCTAACACTTACCCTAAACCTAAAACTACCCCTTACCCTAACCTGATATCTAACCCTGTCCATTATTGTAACTCAAATGATAATCTTAGCTCTAACCTCAACACTAACCCTAAAGCTATAACTACCCCTAAACCTAACCCAACATCTAATGCTATCCATTAATATAACTCTAAAGACAACCTTTGCCCTAACCCTAAAACTCACAGTAAACTTAACCATGAATCTAACCCTATACATAATCCTAAACCTAACCCTCACCCTAGCACTATCCCTCACTCAAAACCTAACCTGTACCCTAAACCTAACCCAAACCCAACTTTGGCCTAGCCGTACCCCTAACTCTAGCCCTAATCCTATCCAAAATCCTATCCCTAACCCTAGATCTAATGCTGTTCATTATCCTAACGATAACCCTAAACCAAATGCTAACCCTAGGCCTAACCCTAACCCTGTCACTAACCCTAACCCTACCAATTACTCTAATCTTATCCTGAATCCTAAATCTAAACCTATCCATAAACCTAACCCTAATTCTAAAGCTAATGCTAATTTGAGCCCTAACCCTAATAATTAACCTAACACAAACCCGAAACCTAACACTTACTCTAAAAATACCCCTTACTCTTTACCTGGGCATTACCCTAAACCTAACATTAGACCTAGCCATGAACCTAACCTAATAACTATCCCTAGCCATAACCCTAACTCTGACATTTTCCCTATCCCTAAAACTTGCACTAACCCTAACACAAACCCTAGCACTCATCCTATCCCAAAATATAGCCTTAATTCTAACACAAACCTAACCTTAGACCTAAACCTAACTCTAATCATCACCCCAGGCCTAAACCTAGCCATAACACTAACCCTAAAACTGGCCCTAATTGTAACCCTACTTCTTAATTTACCCGTAGCCCTAAAGCTAACACAAAACCTAGCCTAGACCTAATCCAACCTCTAACCCTAGCTTTAACCCTAATCCTAAATCTAACCCTAACCATAACCCAACCCTAACACTAGCACTAACCCTATCCCATACCCTAAGCCAAACTATAACCCTAAGAGTAGCCTTTTCCTAAACATAATTCTATAGCCGAACCCAAAACCTAACTCTATTACTAGTCCTAACCCTAATCCTCAATCTAGCTCTATCACTATCCCAAACCCTAACACTAACCCTGACCCTTATTCTGACCCTAACGTTAACCATAGGTCTAAACCTGACCCTAACCCTAAACAGACCCCTAACATTAGCACTACCTGTATCCCTATAACTAAACCTTACACTAACACTAGACCTAGATCAATACTTAATCTATTATCTAGTGATAACTCTAGGCCTAGCCCTAAAAAAAAACCTTAGTACTAGCCCTAATAATTACCCTTAACGTAACCCAAACACTAACCCTAACCCTAGATCAAAGCCTAGTCACTAATGCTGACCCTAACAATAAACCTAACCCTAAACCTAACACTGACCCTTACCCTAACACAAACCCTAAATCTAAACCTTATCCTAACAAAACACATAACCCTAACACTAGACTTAGCCATATCACTAACCCTGAGACTAGATATCACCATAGGCCAAAACCTAGCTCTAACACTATCCATTACCCTACCCTAACCATAACCCTAATGCTAACCCTAGCCCTAACCCTCACACTGACTCTAACCCTAATGCTCATCCTAGTCCAAACCCTAGCTCAATCCCTAAACCTTAAACTTAACCTAACCCTAACACTAACCCATGGCCTAAACCTAAACCTAACCTAAACCCTAGCCCTAATACTGACCTTAACCCTATCTCTAACCCTAGCTCTAAGCCTACATATTACCCTAACTCTAACTCTAAACTTAATGATAACCCTAGACCTAACCCTAGCTCTAACCCGACCCATTACCCTAATCCTAAACCTAATGATAACCCTAGCCCTTACCCTAAATCTAACCTAACCCTAACCCTAGACATAACCAGAAACCTAACCCTTGCCACATAGCTAACCCTTGCTCAAACCCTAACCATTACCCTAAACCTAAAACTAAACCTAGCCCTAACCATAACCTTAAGCCTAAACCTAACCCTAACCCTAACACGACATCAAACCCTATCCAATACCCTAAACCTAATGATAACCCTAGCCCTAATCTTAACACTAACCTTGAACCTATCCCTAACTATAACCTAGACCTAACCCTAAACCTAACCCTTGCCCTAGTGCTAACCATAGCTCAAACTCTAAACCATACCCTAAACCTAAACCTAAACCTAACCCTAACCCTAGGCCTAAACCTAACTCTAGGCCTAATAATAACCATAACCATAGCCCTAACCCTATCCCTTACCCTAAGCACAACCATAACCCTAAGGCTAACCCTAGGCCTAACCCTATCCCGTTTGCTAACTCTAACCCTATCAATTACCCTTCACCTAACATGAACCCTAAACCCAAACCTATCATTACGCTAGCCAAACCCTAATGCTAATTCAAATCTAAACCTAAACCCTAACCTAAACCAAACCTGAAACCTAATTCTAACCCTAATAATAGCATAGCTCTAAACCTGACCCTTACCCTAACCCGAACCCTTACACTAGACCTAGCCATAAAACTAACTCTCAATCTATCCCTAATGTAAGCCTAGACCTGACACTAGCCCTATCCCTAATTCTTGCCATAACCCTAAAACAAACCCTAGTCCCCATTCTAGCCATAAACCTAGCCTTATTATTAAACCAAACCCTAACCGTAGCCCTAACCAAGATTCTAACCTTCGATCTAGCTCTAAAACTAGCTCTAACCCCATCCCTTCCCCTAATCCTAACCCTATCCCTAAATCTAAACCTAAGCCTAAACTAGGCCTAACCCTAATACAAATAGTAGACCTAATCCTAGCCCTAATTTAGCTCTAAAACTAACCTAAACCTAGCCCTAAAACTAACTCTAACTCTCGACCTAGCCCTATTTCTACTTCTAACCCTATCCCTTACCATAATCCTATCACTTGCCTTTACATTAGCCCTAACCCTAGCTCTAGCCCTAATCCTATATCAAACCCTAACTCTAAATCTAACCCTAACCCTAAGCTAAACCTCTCACTAACACAAGCTATAAAACTAATGCTAGTTTAAAACTAGCCCTAACCTAGCCCTAGCCCTACAAAACAACCTAGCCATAGTACTAACCCTAAACTTTAACATAAACCAAACCCTAAGCCTACACCTAGCCCTAAACCTAGCTTTAATTCGAGTCCTATCCCTAACCCTAAAACAAACCCTGACCCTTACTCTGACCCTAACACTAACCCTAGATCTAAACATCACTCAAAACCTAAACGTGAACCTAATCCTAGACCTAGCCCCAACCCTAACTCTAAAATTAGTTCTAATCATAACCCTAGTACTTACATTGGCTGTAATTCTAAACCTTACCCTAACCTAACCCAAAACCTATCTGTAATCGGAGCTGTAACACTACCCTTAACCATAAGCATAACCCTAAATCTAGCCCTAACCCTTACCCTAAACCTAACCCTAACCCTAACCCTAACCCTGACATAACCCAAAACCTAACCCTAAACCTAGCCTTAATCCTAACCGTAAACCTAGACCTAACCCCAGATGTAACCCTATTCATTACCCCAATCCTAATCCTAACCCTAGTACTAACCCTAGGATAACCCTAAACCTATTTCTAACCCTAAACTTATACATTGCCCTAAACCTAACCCGAATCCTAAACCTAATCATATCCATTAACATAATCCTAACCTTAATGATCTTAACCCTAAAACTATCTCTAAACATAACCCTAGACTTAATATTAGCCATAGCCCTAATAAAGTCCTAACCCTAAAACAAACTCTAGCCCTAATCCTAGCTCTATTCTTAGCCTTAATCCTAAACCTAACCATAACTATAGACCTAAACTTAATTTTAACCCTCGCTCTAGTTCTAAGCTAGCTATGACATCATACCTAACCATATCCATAACCATAACCCTAATCATGAACCTAGGCTCAGACTTAATACTCACCCAAGCTCTAATTCTAGCTCTAATTAACCCTAACCCTCGTTCTAGCCCTAACCCTAGCTCAAACACTAAACCTTACCATAAAATAACCCTAGCCCAAACCCTAAACCTCACCCTAATTCTAGTCCTAATCCTAACTCTAACCATAGCCCAAACCCTAGCTCTAATTCTATCCAGTATGCTAACAACAACCCTAAAAGTAATGCTACCCTAGCCCTTAACCTAACCGTAAATCTACACTAGCCCAGACTGTAAACCTAACCCATACCCTAGCCATAAACCTAACTCAATCCCTAACCCTTACACTTAATCTAAACATAACACTAACCCAAGGTCAAACCCTAAACCTAAACCCAGCCCTAATCCTAACCTTAACCCAAGCCGTAATACTAGCTTGAATCCTATCCATTACTCTAACCCTAAACTTAACCCTAATGATAACACTACATCAAAAGCTAAACCTACCCTAACCCTAAACGTAAATCTAACCCTAGAACTAACAGTGAACCTAACCTAACCCTAACCCTTATCTTAAGATAGATCAAATGCTAACCCTAATCCTAAACCTAAACCTAACGCTAACCTAAACCTAAAACTAATAGACATCTATGCCTATTACCCTAGCCCTAACCATTACACTAACCATGACCATAACCCTAGACCAAACCATAAATTAATCTTAGCCATAGCAAAATTTCTAGCTCAAACCCTAAACCGTACCCTAAACTTAATCCTAAGTGTAACCCTCGCCCTAACCCTGACCCTAACACAAACTCTAGCATTAATCCTAACCATTATCCCAGCCCTAACCCTAGGTCTAAACCTATAAATTACCCTAACAATAACTATAACCCTAATGCTAACCCTAGGCCTAACCCTAAACCTACCACAAACACTATCCATATCCGTTACCTTAAACCGAACCTAACCCTAAACCTAATACTATCCATTACTTAACCCTAAATCTAACCTTAATGCTAATTTGAGCCTTAACACTAAAACTTAACCTAACCCAAACCCAAAGCCTGACCCTGACCATAATAATACCCCAGATCTTAATCTGACCCTTTCCCTAAAAGTAACACTTTAATTTGACCTTGCCATAAATGTAATCCTAAAAATACCAGTAACTATAAACCTAGACCTGACATTATTCCTAGCCATAATTGTTACCCTAAACCTAACACAAAACCTAGCCCTAATCCTAGCCTTAAATCTAGCTTTAATCCTAAACCTAACCATAACCCTAGCCCTAACCCTAAAGCTAATCATAAAACTAGCCCTAACCCTAATCATAGCACTAAAACAAAACCGAGAAACAGGCCTACACTAACCTTAACTTAAACCAAACCCTAGCACTACACCTAGATCTAACCCTAGCCCTAATTCAAGTCCTAATCATAATGTTAAAATTAACCCTTTATCTGATTTATATCCTAACACTCATCTCGTTCAAAACACCACCATAAACCTAAACCTACCATAATCCTATCCCTAGACTTAACCCTAAACCTAGCCCTAACCCTAGCTCAAAACCTAACCTTTATGCTAAACATAACTCTATACCTAACCCTAAACCTAGTTCTAACACTAACTGTAACACTAACTCAAGGCATATTCCTAACCATAACTCTAGTTCTAACCCTATCAATTACCCTAACCATAACCCTTACTCTAATGCTAACCCTAAGCCTAACCCTAGCCCTATCTCTAACTCTAACCATATAAATTACCCTAAACCAAACCTGAACCTTTAAACAAACCCTAACTATATCCTAACCCTAACACTAATGCTAATTTGAGCCGTAAACCTAAATCCTTACCTAAGCCAAATCCTAATCCTAATAATTCCCTGAGCTCTAAACCTGACCCTTACCCTATACCTAACACTTACACTAGATGTAGCCATAAGCCTAACCCTAAAAATATCATTAACCATACCCTAACCTGATATTAGCCCTAAATCTAAAATGAACACTATCCCTCATCCTAGTCCTAAACCTAGACTTAATCATAACCCTAACTCCTACCCTAGCCCTAACCCTAACTCTAACCCTCACCCTACATCTAAACCTAGCTATAACAACATTCATTATCCTAAACTTAAACCTAACATAATCCTATCGCTAGGCCTTAACTAAACCCTAACTCTAGCCCTAATCCTAGCCCTAATTTAACCCTATCAGAAACCCTAAATCTAATTTTAGCCCTATCACTAATTCTAACTCTCACACTAGTCCTAACCCTAATGTTAATCCTAAAAGTAGCCCTAACCCATGCCCTAGCCCTAAAATGAAATTGAACGATAGCCCTAACCCGAAACCTTAACCTAAACCAAACCATTAACCTAACCCTAGCCCTAATTTGAGTTTTAAACTGAAATAAAGGCATATTCCTAACCATAACTCTAGTTCTAACCCTGACCGTAACTCTGACCATAACACTAACCCTAGCTCTAAACATAACCCTAATCCTAAACCTAAACCTTAGACTAGACATAGCCCTAACTTTAACTGCAAATTTAGCCCTGAACATAACCCTGGTACTTACATTAGCCATAACCCTAACTCTAGCATTAACTTAACACAAAACCTATCCCTAATCCTAGCCTAACCCAAGTTTTAACCCTAATCCTAACCCTAAACTAGCTCTAATCATAAACATAACCCTAGCCCTAACCCTAGTTCTAACCCTATGCATTGCCATAAACAGGACCCTACCTCTAATGCTAAAACTAGTCCTAAACCTAACCCTATCCCTAATCCTAACCCATTCCATTACCCTAACCAAAACCTAGACTCTAAACCTCACAATATCATTAACATAACACTAACCCTAATGCTAATTTGAGCCCTAACTTTAAAACTTAACCTATCTCAAACCCTAAACGAGACCCTGACTGTAAAAATAGTTCTAGCTCTAAACCTGACTTTAACCCTAAAAGTAAACCTTACACTACATGTAGCCATAAACCTAACACTAAAACTATCTTTAACCATAACCCAAGACCTGATATTAGCCCTAGCCCTAATCCTAGCCATAAACCTAAATCAAACCCTAGCCCACATTCTAGCCCTAAACCTAGCCCTAATCATAACTCTAACCCTAACCATAGCCCTAACCTAATTCTAACCCTCACCCTCCCACTAAACCTAGTTATAACACCATCCCTTACACTAAACTTAATCCTAACCCTAACCCTAACACTAGACCTAAGATGAACACTAACTCTAGTCCTAATCCTAGCCCTAATTTAACCCTATCCTTGATTCTAACACTAACCATAGCCCTAAGACAAACTCTACCACTCACACTAGCCCTATCCCTATTTCTAACCATATCCTTTAACTTAACCCTAACCCTAGCCCTAAACATAGCCATAAATCTAGGCATAATACTTGCCAAATCCTTATTTCTAGTCCTAACCCTAGATCTAATTCTAACACTAACAGTAACCCTAGCTCTAAACACCACCCCAACCCTAAACCTAAACCTATAACTATACCTAGCCCTAACATTAACCCTAAAACTAGCCTGAATCATAACAAGTTCTTTCATTAGCTGTAGCCCTACCCTATTGCAAAACCTAGCCCTAATCCAAGGTCTACCCTAGCTTTAACCCTAAAGCTAATCCAAATCCTAACCATAGCCCTAAGCCTAAGCCTAAGCCTAAGCCTAGACCTAATCCTTTGCATAAACCTAGCACTAACCCTAGCTCTAACTTATCCATTACTCTAAAGATAACCCTAAACCTTATGCTAACACTAGGCCAATCCCTAATCATATACCTAAACTTAAACCTATAAATTACTCTACACTTAACCTGAACTCTAAACCTAAAACTATCATTACACTATCCTTAACAATAATGCTAATTCGAGCCTTAAACCTAAACCTTAACCTAACAAAAACCCTAAACCTGACCCTAACCCTAATAATACCCTAGCTCTAAACTTGACCCTAACCATAAACCTAACCTTTAAATTGGACCTAGCTATAAACCTAACCCTAAATTATCCCTAACTGTAACCCTAGACCTGACTTTTGCACTAGCTCTAATCCAAATCCTACACCTAACACAAACCTTAGCCCATATGCTAGACATAAACTTCACCTTAATCATAAACATAACACTTACCCTAATTATAACCCTCACGCTAGCCATAAAACTAGCTGTAATCCCAACCCTTATCCTAAACCTAACCGTAACCTTAAACCTAATATTAACCCTAGCCCTTACCCTAGGCCTAACCCTAACACTAACCCTTGCCCTAAGACTAATTCTAACTCTCGCCCTAGCCCTATAGTGAGTTCTAAACCAATCCCTTACCATCACCATAAACCTAGCCCTAAACTTAGCCCTAACCCTAACCCTATCCTTCACCCTAGCTCAAACCCTAGATCTAAACCTAATTCTAAATCTAACCCTAAGCATAAACGTCACACTAACACTAGCCCTAACCCTAGAACTAATCCTAAAACAAGCCCTAACCCTACCCCTAGCCCTAATACAAAACTGAGCCATAGCATTAATCCTAACCCTTAATCTAAACCAAACCCTAACCTTACACCTATCCCTACACCTATCCCTAATTCCAGTCTTAAATCTAACCTAAAAGGTTATATGGACACTGACCCTGAACCTAACACTAAATCTAGCTCTAAATATTGTCATGGCCATAAACCTAACCCTAACACTAGACCTAGCCCTAACTCTAACCCTATAACTAGTGCCATTCATAACCCTACTTCATACATTACCCGTAGCCTTAACCTTAGCCCTTACCTAACCCAAAATCTAGGCTTAATCCTAGTCCTAAATCTAGCTCTAACCCTAAATTTAAACCTAACCTTAACCCAAACAAAATCCCTAATCCTATACATATTCCTAGCCCTAATCTTAGCTCTTACCCTATCCATTACCCTAATGATAACCCTAGCCATGATGCTAAACATTAGGCCTAACCTTAACCCTATCCATTACACTAAACCACATCTAAACCCTAAACCTAACTCTGTCATTAACTCTCACCCTAAACCTAATGCTAATTCAAGCCCTAAACCTCTAACATAAACCAAACCCTAAACCCTAAATTTGAACCTGACCCTAATAATAACCCTAGCTCTAAAAATAACCCTTACCCTAAACCTAACCCTTACACTGGACCAAGCCATAAACCTAACACTAAATCTATCCCTAACTGTAACCCTAGACCTGGCATTAGCCCTAGCCCTAATACTAGCCCTAACCCTAACACAAACACTAGCCTTCATTCTAGCCATAAGACTAGCCTTAATCATAACCATAACCCTAACCCTAGCCCTAACCCTAATACTAACCCTCACCCTACCCCAAAACTTACTTATAACCTACTCCCTTAACCTGCATATAACCCTAACTCTAACCCTAACCTGAGGTCTCAACCTAACACTAAACCTAGCCCTAATTTAGCCCTATCCCTAAACATAACCCTAGCCCTAGCCCTACGACTAACTCTAACTCTCACACTAGCCTATCACTAGTTCTAACCCTATAGCTTACCCTAACCCTAACCCTAAACCTAACCCTAAACCTAGTCCTAACCCTTGCCCTATCCTCAGTCCTAGCCCTAACCATAGATCAAATCCTAACTCTAAATCTAACCATAACCCGAAGCCTAAGCCTAACCATTATAAATACATTTAAATTTAGATTCTATATCTACAGATGTTGGCTTCAATTATTATTTAGAATATAGTCATTAGATTCATAAAAGACATACCATTTCTGGTGGTGTATAGAGAACTGATGGTCAGGGGTAGGATGCTATGTTAAGGCGGAAAGGAGTGAGGGTATGAGATTAATCTATCTTAGTAAATTGGAGGAGAACTGTAATGAATAGACAGGGGTAATTTATGGAAGAATGTATAAATTCAAATTCCTTATCAGTATTCATAAAATTACCCTATGTATAAATAGTAAAATTTGGAGGTTGAAAGTGGGATAAAGGGATTAAGAAAAAGAAGAAAAAAAACAAAAAAGAAAGAGAGGGAGAATGAAAATAATATAAAATAAAGCTGGGGGGTGAGGTGGGCCTATGCAATTCCTCTATATTAAACAATTCTGATGATTCAGTTCTTTTTTTTTGTTAACACTTTTTATTTTGCAAATAAAAATAATATATACACATATATATGCATATAAATATATATACAGTACATAGGCAAAAATGTAGGTCTTTTCATAACTGATTTTTTACAGATATTTATTTTTGTCTTATCTTTGTTGTAATCTGATTTCATTTTTTTATTAACTCAATTTTATTTTTATAAGACTGGGTTGTTTTAATTCACACAATAGCACATTGTTGTACATATTATTATTATTTTTTAATTTTTTATTGTTGGCTGTTCAAAACATTACATAGTTCTTGATATATCATATTTCACACTTTGATTCAAGTGGGTTATGAGCTCCCATTTTTACCCCATATACAGATTGCAGAATCACATCAGTTACACATCCATTGATTTACATATTGCCATACTAGTGTCTGTTGTGTTCTGCTGCCTTTCCTATCCTCTACTATCCCCCCTCCCCTCCCCTCCCCTCCCCTCTTCTCTCTCTGCCCCCTCTACTGACATTCATTTGTCCCCCTTGTATTATTTTTCCCTTTCCCCTCACTTCATCTTGTATGTACTTTTGTATAACCCTGAGGGTCTCCTTCCATTTCCATACAATTTCCCTTCTCTCTCCCTTTCCCTCCAACCTCTCATCCCTGTTTAATGTTAATCTTCTTCTCATGCTCTTCGACCCTACTCTGTTCTTACTTACTCTCCTTATATCAAAGAAGACATTTGGCATTTGTTTTTTAGGAATTGGCTAGCTTCACTAAGCATAATCTGCTCTAATGCCATCCATTTCCCTGTAAATTCTATGATTTTGTCATTTTTTAATGCAGAGTAATACTCCATTGTGTATAAATGCCACATTTTTTTATCCATTCATCTATTGAAGGGCATCTAGGTTGGTTCCACAGTCTTGCTATTGTGAATTGTGCTGCTATGAACATCGATGTAGCAATGTCCCTGTAGCATGCTCTTTTTAGGTCTTTAGGGAATAGACCGAAAAGGGGAATAGCTGGGTCAAATGGTGGCTCCATTCCCAGCTTTCCAAGAAATCTCCATACTGCTTTCCAAATTGGCTGCACCAATTTGCAGTCCCACCAGAAATGTACAAGTGTACCCTTTTCCCCACATCCTCGCCAGCACTTGTTGTTGTTTGACTTCATAATGGCTGCCAATCTAACTGGAGTGAGATGGTATCTTAGGGTGGTTTTGATTTGCATTTCTCTGACAGCTAGAGATGGTGAGCATTTTTTCATGTACTTGTTGATTGATTGTATGTCCTCCTCTGAGAAGTGTCTGTTCAGGTCCTTGGCCCATTTGTTGATTGGGCTGTTTGTTCTCTTATTGTCTAATTTTTTGAGTTCTTTGTATACTCTGGATATTAGGGCTCTATCTGAAGTGTGAGGAGTAAAGATTTGTTCCCAGGATGTAGTCTCCCTATTTACCTCTCTTATTGTTTCTTTTGCTGAGAAAAAAACTTTTTAGTTTGAGTAAGTCCCATTTGTTGATTCTAGTTATTAACTTTTGTGCTATGGGTGTCCTATTGAGGAATTTGGAGCCTGACACCACAGTATGTAGATCGTAGCCAACTTTTTCTTCTATCAGACGGCGTGTCTCTGATTTGATATCAAGCTCCTTGATCCATTTTGAATTCACTTTTGTGCATGGCGAGAGAAAGGGATTCAGTTCCATTTTGTTGCATATGCATTTCCAGTTTTCCCAGCACCATTTGTTGAAGATGCTATCCTTCCTCCATTGCATGCTTTTAGACCCTTTATCAAATATACAATAGTTGTAGTTTTGTGGATTGGTTTCTGTGTCCTCTATTCTGTACCATTGGTCCACCCGCCTGTTTTGGTACCAGTACCATGCTGTTTTTGTTACTATTGCTCTGTAGTATAGTTTGAAGTCTGGTATCGCTATACCGCCTGATTCACACTTCCTGCTTAGCATTGTTTTTGCTATTCTGGGTCGTTTATTTTTCCATATGAATTTCATGATTGCTTTCTCTATTTCTACAAGAAATGCCGTTGGGATTTTGATTGGCATTGCATGAAACCTATAGAGAACTTTTGGTAATATCGCCATTTTGATGATGTTAGTTCTGCCTATCCATGAACAGGGTATATTTTTCCATCTTCTAAGATCTTCTTCTATTTCTCTCTTTAGGGTTCTGTAGTTTTCATTGTGTAAGTCTTTCACCTCTTTTGTTTGGTTGATTCCCAAGTATTTTATTTTTTTGAAGATATTGTGAATGGAGTGGTTGTCCTCAATTCCATTTCAGAGGATTTGTCGCTGATATACAGGAATGCCTTTGATTTATGCGTGTTGATTTTATATCCTGCCACTTTGCTGAATTCATTTATTAGCTCTAATAGTTTCTTTGTAGACCCTTTTGGGTTTGCTAGGTATAGAATCATGTCATCTAAAAATAGTGATAATTTAAGTTCTTCTTTTCCTATTTTTATGCCTTTAATTTCTTTCCTCTGTCTAATTGCTCTGGCCAGTGTTTTGAGAACTATGTTGAACAGAAGTGGAGAGAGAGGGCATCCCTGTCTTGTTCCAGATTTTAGAGGGAATGCCTTCAGTTTTTCTCCATTCAGAATGATGCTAGCCTGAGGCTTAGCATAGATTGCTTTTACAATATTGAGGTATGTTCCTGTTATCTCTAGTTTTTCTATAGTTTTGAACATAAAGGGATTCTGTACTTTGTTGAATGCTTTTTCCGCATCTATCGAGATGATCATATGGTTCTTATTTTTAAGTCTATTGATGTGGTGAATAACATTTATTGATTTCTGTATATTGAACCAGCCTTGCATCCCAGGGATGAATCCTACTTGATCATGGTGCACAATTTTTTTGATATGTTTTTGTATCCGATTTGCCAGAATTTTATTGAGGATTTTTGCATCTAGGTTCATTAGAGATACTGGTCTGTAGTTTTCTTTCTTTGAAGTGTCTTTGTCTGGTTTAGGTATCAGGGTGATGTTGGCCTCATAGAATGAATTTGGAAGTTCTCCCTCTTTTTCTATTTCCTGAAGTAGCTTGAAAAGTACTGGTATTAGTTCCTCTTTAAAGGTTTTGTAAAACTCTGCTGTATACACATCCGGTCCTGGGCTTTTCTTAGTTGGTAGTCTTTTGATGGTTTGATGGCAGATCATATGACTTAAGAAATTTATCAATGCCTTCACTATCTTCTAATTTATTGGAGTATAAGGATTCAAAATAATTTTTGATTATCTTCTGCATATCTGAAGTGTCTGTTGTGATATTGCCTTTTTCATCCCGTATGCTAGTAATTTGAGTTCTCTCTCTTCTTCTCTTCGCTAGCATTGCTAAGGGTCTGTCGATTTTGTTTATTTTTTCAAAGAACCAACTTTTAGTTTTGTCAATTTTTTCAATTGTTTCTTTTGTTTCGATTTCATTAATTTCAGCTCTGATTTTAATTATTTCTTGCCTTCTACTTCTTTTGCTGTGGTTTTGCTCTTCTTTTTCTAGGATTTTGAGTTGAAGTATGAGATCATTTATTTGTTGTTTTTTTCTTTTTTTAAGGAATGAACTCCAAGCAATGAATTTTCCTCTTAGAACTGCTTTCAATGTGTCCCATAGATTGCGATATGTTGTGTATGTGTTTTCATTAATCTCTAATTTCCTCTTTGATGTCTTCTATTACCCATTGATCATTCAGTAACCTATTGTTCATTCTCAAAGCGATGTATTCTTTTTCCTTCCTTCTTTTATCGTTGATTTTCAGTTCCATTCCATTATGATCAGATAGGATGCATGGTATTATCTCTACTCCTTTATATTGTCTAAGAGTTGCCCTGTGACATAATATATGATCTATTTTTGAGAAGGATCCATGTACTGCTGAGAAAAAAGTGTCACTAGTTGATGTTGGGTGGTATATTCTATATATGTCAATTAAGTCTGGGTTATTAATTGTGTTATTGAGTTCTATAGTTTCCTTATTCAACTTTTGTTTGGAAGATCTGTCCAGTGGCGAGAGAGGTGTGTTGAAGTCTCCCATGATTATTGTATGGTGGTCTATTAGACTCTTGAACTTGAGAAGAGTTTGTTTGATGAACATAGCTGCACCATTGTTTGGGGCATATATATTTATGATTGTTATGTCTTGTTGGGGTATGGTTCCCTTAAGCAGTATGTAGTGTCCCTCTTTATCCCTTTTGATTAACTTTGGCTTGAAATCTATTTTATTTGATATGAGTATGGACACTCCTGCTTGTTTCCAAAGTCCATATGAGTGATATGATTTTTTCCCAACCATTCACCTTCAGCCTATGTATGTCTTTTCCTATCAAATGCGTCTCCTGTAGGCAGCATATTGTTGGGTCTTGTTTTGTGATCCATTCTACTAGCCTGTGTCTCTTGATTGGTGAGTTTAAGTCATTAACATTTAGGGTTATTATTGAGATATGGGTTGTTCTTCCAGCCATATTTGTTTATTTATGTTACTAAACATGGTTTGTTTTCCTCTTTGATTATTTTCCCCCCTTTACTGTCCTACCTCCCACTGTTGGTTTTCATTGTTATTTTCCATTTCCTCTTCCTGTAATGTTTTGCCAAGGATGTTTCGAAGAGATGGTTTTCTAGCTGCAAATTCTTTTTACTTTTGTTTATCATGGAAGGTTTTAATTTCATCTTCCATCCTGAAGCTTAATTTCGCTGGAAACACAATTCTTGGTTGGAACCCATTTTCTTTCAGTGTTTGAAATATGTTAGTCCAGGATCTTCTAGCTTTCAGTGTCTGTGTTGAAAGATCAGCTGTTATCCTGATTGGCTTACCCCTAAATGTGATCTGCTTCCTTTCTCTTGTAGCTTTTAAAATTCTCTCCGTATTCTGTATGTTGGGCATCTTCATTATAATGTGTCTATTTGTGGGTCTCTTTTGATTTTGCACATTCGGCATCCTGTAGGCTTCTAGGATTTGGGATTCTGTCTCATTCTTCAAGTCTGGGAAGTTTTCTCGTATTATTTCATTGAATAGATTGCTCATTCCTTTGGTTTGAAACTCTGTCCCTTCCTGTATCCCAATGACTCTTAAATTTGGTCTCTTGATGTTATCCCATATTTCTTGGATGTTCTGCTCATGGTTTCTTAACAGTCTTGCTGAGCTGTCTATGTTCTTTTCATGTTGAAATACTTTATCTTCATTGTCTGATGTTCTATCTTCTAAATGTTCTACTCTGCTGGTAGTATTCTCCATTGAGTTTTTAAGTTGGTTTATTGCTTCCTGCATTTCTAGGATTTTTGTTTGTTTGTTTTTTATAACCGCTATCACCCTGTATAGTTGATCTTTTGCTTCTTGGATTTGTTTATGTAATTCATTGTTGAAGTGATCTTTCGTTGTCTGATTTTGCTGTCTTATGTCTTCCTTGAGACTCCAGATCATCTGAAGCATGTATATCCTGAATTCTTTATCTGACATTCCGTCTGCTGCAGCTATTACCTCTTCTAAAGTTGAGTTGACCTGCATTGCTTGTGGTCCTTTCTTTCCTTGTCTCTTCATACTGTTCACGTTCCTTTCTACTTGGTGAATCTGTTGTGCTATTGAATTTTCCCCCTATATATTTATATTGGTCTTGTATAGTTGCAAAGTCTCCCTCACAGGCTCGGGCGGCGGCTCTGCCCCTTCTCCAATTGGGGCAATGTGCCTACCATGCCGGCAGGCGGCTGGGCCTGCTCTGCCGGTCGGTAGCAGGTCCGCCTACCTTGCAGGCGCGGGCGGCGGCTCTGTCCCTCTGTGGGCCGCTAGGCTTGTTCTGTCGGTGGTCGCAATTCTGCCTACTTTGCAGGCGCAGGCAGCGGCACTGCCCCTCTGCAGGCCTCTGGTGCTGTTCTGCCAGTGGGTCACAGTTCCGTCTACCTTGCAGGCACGTGGGGGGGGAGCGGCTCTACCCTTCCTCAGGCCACTGGGCCTGTTCTGTGTGTCAGTTGCAGGTCTGGCCTGTTCTGATGGTGGTCACAGTTCCGTCTACCTTGCAGGCGTGGGAGGAGGGGGCGGCTCTGCCTTTCAGCAGGCCGCTGCTCCTCTTCTGCCGGTGGGCCGCAGGCCTGCCTACCTTGCTGGAGTGATTGGAAGCTCTGCCCCGCCGAGGGCCACTGGGCCTTTTCTGTTTTTGGTCACAGTTCCGCCTACCTGGCAGGCGCGGGGGGTGGGGGGTTGGCTCTGCCTCTCAGCAGGCCGCTGGGCCTGCTCTGTGGGTGGTCACAGTTCTGTCTACCTTGCCGGCACAGGGGGAGGGGGCAGCTCTGCCTCTCAGCCTGCCGCTGCTCCTCTTCTGCGGGTGGGTTGCAGGCCCCTAGGTTCAGATTTAAACTGAGGGTTTGTGTTAGGGTAATGATTTGAGTTAGGGTTAGAGCTAGAATGAGGGCTAGGTTTTGTATTAGTAACAGGGTTAGGGTATGGATTAGGCTATGGATTAGCATTAGGACTAAGGTTAGCATTATGGATAGGGTTTGGTTTAGGGTAAGTGATATAGTAAGAGCTAGGGTCAGGGCTAGAATTAGGGTTAAGTTTACATCTAATGCTAGGACTCAGATTAGGGCTAGTGTTTCTGTTAGGATTAGGGAGTATCAATGAAATCTGACTAAATAATTTGGGGAGGTAGTTCAGTACATGTATATTTCCCTGTTATCTCCAACAGTACTTTCGGATAAAGATGTTTTTGCATGCTTCTGCTTTGGGAAACTTTCACAAGAAAGAAACCACAGTGCCCACATAGAACTGATTGAGTGTGTGCAGTTTTAAGCAGCGAGCACCAACCCTGTTTGACTTCAAGTTCCATTTCTGTATAGGCGTATAGGTCAAAATGAAGGAAACCTTAAAATACAAACTGTTCCTGACAGCAAAGCATTGAAGGGATAAGGCCCAAACCTAGGGAAAATAGTAAGACTAGGTAAAAGACAAATTATGTCAAGTATCAAATGAATTTGAACAAAACTCAGTGTAACACTAGATCTAACCCAACCCTAAACTAATTCTAATCTGTTTAGAGTACCTATGATCATAGAAGTCCCAAACTTGAGGAGCCTAAAGGCACAACTTAACAGATGAATCTTGTGAAGTATCAAAGAAATTTGATGAAAATTGGAAGAGGTATGTTAGTATATTCATATTTTCCTGTTTTTTTTTTTTCTTAAAGTGCTCATTGATAAACTGTTTTTCATGCTTCAGCTTAAGGTACGTTCACAAAGAAAAAACAAAGAGTGCCCACAGGGGGCTGATTGAGTTTGTGAAGTTTCATGAAGCTAGCACCAACACTGTTTGATTTCCAGCTCCATTGCATTCACACCTATAGGCGCTAATTTAGTGAAACCTAAAAATTCAAACTGTTGCTGACACTGAACCATTGAACCTTAAAGGCACACACTTGGGGAGCCTACTAAGGTTAGGTCAAATATGAATCCTGTACAGTATCAAATTAATCCAACAAAAAAAATAATTGAAGCTCTTTCATTACATGGGTATTCTGCTTGCTCCTAATGCACCCAGAGATAAAGCTGTTATTTTCTACTTCATCTTAGGGCTACTTCCATGGAAAACACCAGATTATGCTCACTGAAAATCGATGAAGTGTGTGAAGACTCAAGCAGCTAGTCCAAACCCTGTTTGATTTCCAGCTTTTTTCATTCACCCCTACATGGAAAAAAAAAGAAGAGAAACATGAAAATTGAAACTGTTCCTGAAAGCAAACCCTTTATGTAGGAGGCCCAAATATTTGGATTATAGTCAAAATTTTAAAAAAAGAAGATGAATCCTGCACAGTATCATAGAAATTTGAAAACAAAAGTAACTCTTATCTTAACACTAGGTCTAATCCTAGTCCTAACACTAACCCTAACACTAACTTTAACCTGCTTAGACTCCCTTTGATCCTAGAAGTCCCACACTTGGGGAGCCAAGTTGGGTAAGTGAACAGATGAATCTTTCACAATATCAATGAAGTCTGACCAAATAATTGGAGAGGTAGTTCAGTACATTCATATTTCCCTGTTTTCCCCTAAAGT
Organism: Marmota flaviventris; assembly: GCF_047511675.1. NCBI lineage: Eukaryota > Metazoa > Chordata > Mammalia > Rodentia > Sciuridae > Marmota > Marmota flaviventris. The sequence goes on along the minus strand of NW_027287817.1, from coordinate 15,941 downwards.
GCTCTCACATAAAGTTGATCTGAATGCTTCAGCTTAGGGCTACTTTTACAAGAAACAAACCAGAGAATGCCCATAGAAAACTGATTGAGTGTGTGAGGTTTGAAGTAGCTAGCACCAACTCTGTTGGATTTACAGCTCCATTTGTATTTACATGCATAGGTCAAATTGAAACGAAAACTTAAAACACAAACTGTCCAGGAGAGCAAACCCTTGATGTAAGAGGTCCAAACCTAAAGAATATAGTAAGGCTAGTTCAAACTTGAATCCTGCCCAGTATCAAAGAAATTTGAACAAAACTAAATCTAACAAAATATTAGCTGTAAATCTAACCCTAAACTAATACACAGTCTAACCTAACCTGTTTAGAAATCCATTGATCAGAGTAGTCCCCAAATAAAGGAGCCCAGTGGGGCAAACTATCAGATGAATTCTGTGCAGTATCAAAGAAATATGACCAAATAATTTGGGGAGGTATTTCATTATGTGCATATTTTCCTGTTTTCTCCTAATGTGCTCTTGGATAAATTATTTTTTTGCCATGCTTCAATTTAAGGTACTTGCACAAGGAACAACCAGAGAGTGCCCACAGAGAGCTGATTGAGTGTGTGAAGTTTCAAGCAGCTAGTACTAGCTTTGTTTGATTTCCAGCTCCATTTTCATTCACGTCTATAGGCCATAATGAAGTGAAATCTAAAAATTCAAATGTTCCTGACAGTGAACTGGCAAACCTTGAAAACTCAACCTCGGGGATCCTACTAAGACTAGGAAAAGGATGAATCCTGTACAATATCAAATAATCCATGCAAAAATTTAATGCTTGCTCCTAAAATGCTCACAGATAAAGCTGTTTCATTCAAATTCATCTTTGGGCTACTTCCACAAGAAAAAAAGGAGAGAATGTACCCTGGGAACTGGTTGAGTGTGTGAAGTTTCAAGCAGCTAGCACCAACCCTGTTTGAATCCAGCTCCATTTCCATTTACCCCTTTAGGGCAAAATGAGGTGAAAGATTAAAATTAAAACTACTCCTGAGAGCAAAACCCTTTTACTAGGAGGCCCAAATATGGGGAGCATACTAAGAAGACAAAGAAGATAAATCCTGCTCAGTATTCATAAAGTTGAAAAAATCTTACACTAACCCTAACACTAGTTCTAACCCTAAGTCTAATCATAACCCTAAGCCTAACCTGTTAATAGAACCGTTGATTATAAAAGTTTTAAACTTGGGGAGACTAGTGGGGAAAGCTTACATATGAATCCTGCACAGTATCAAAGAAATCTGACCAAATAATTGGGGGACGTATTTCAGTACATGCATATTGCCCTGTTTTCTCCTAAAGTGCTCTTGGATAAACTTGTTTTGCATGCTTCAACTTTTCACTACTTTTACAAGGAAGAAACCAGAGAGTGGCCACAGACAACTGATTGAGTATGTGAAGTTTCCACCAGCTAGAACCAACCCTCTGATTTGCAGCTCCATTCTCATTTACCTATATAGGTCAAAATGAACTGAGACATTAAAAACAAACTATTTCCAACAGCGATTCATTAAACCAAGAAGGCCCCAAACTGGGGCCAATAGTGAGGGTAGGTAAAAGATAAATCTTCCCAGTATCAAAGAAATTTGAACAAAACAAACTCTAACCCTAACACTATCTCTAAAGCTAGCCCTAACCCTAACTATAACACTAACACTTACCTGTTTAGAGAACAATTGATCCTAGAAGTTCCAACCTTGGGGAGCCTAGTGGAGCAAGCTAAAAGATGAATACTGTGTAGTATCAAAGAAATCTGATCAAATTTTTGGGAGACTTATTTCAGTACATACATGTTTGTGTTTTCTCCTTAAGGGCTCTCGGATACAGTTTCTTTTGCATGCTTCATTTTGGCCTACCTTCAAAAGAAAGAAACTAGAGAGTGCCCACTGAGAACTAATTGTGTGAAGTTTCAAGCACCTCTGGCAAACCCTGTTTGATTTCCAGCTCAATTTTCATTCACATCAATAAGCCATAATGAAGGGAAACCAAAAATACAAACTGTTCCTGATAGTGACCAATTGAACCAACAAGGCCCAAACCTGTGGAGCATAATAAGGCTAAGTAAAAGATGAATCCTTCCCAGTATCATAGAAATTTGAAGAAATCTAGGGTCGCATCGGTACTCTCAGTGCAGATGGAAGGCTGGGCTGTGCAGTTTCTCAGGGTGCTGACAGCAGTCTCAGCCACACAGGAGCTCTCTGCACACATGCAAGGCAGCACAGAACATGGAGACTTTGCTTGAGAATCACCAGAACGAGCTCTGGACACAGCACAACGTCACTCCAGAACCACCGACCTCACCAAACACCATACATGGGTAACAGATGGAATCCATCTTGCAAAACCTTATTTGCCATCTATCAGTGAGCGTGGCTCCAGCTTGGTTCTGCAGCTTATCAGGTACCAGGTTTCCAACTCCCCTACCTCCAGTTGTGATAACTCAAGATTTTTCACAGAAGGTTTTGGGGGGTGTAGCTATCAATGAGGAACAGCAACTGTACAGGCACCTGGTTTCCAATTCAGATACTAAGAGTATGGAGGCTCCAGGTAGAAGCTCAAGCCCTCTCACCCTAGCTACCTCCCCCACCCTGAGAACAGAGACTCAAGCTAGGAATAGAAAACTCCACATAATGCAAGAAAAGAAAACAGAGTTCTGAGAACCTTTTTTTTTTCTTTCTTACTTTTCTTTTCTTGCTCTTCTCATCCATTCTTCTGTACCCTTCCCCCTCTAGTCCTCACAACCTCAACATATGTGAAAACAATTACTCTCCATGAAATTGGACTTTAAGAACTGAATCACTAGAATTATAGAATTTAGAGGAATTGCATAGGCCCCACCTCACCACCTCTTTATTTGCTCTTATTTTCTTTCTCCCTCTATTTACTTGTTATTTTTCTTCTTTTTTTTTTTCTCCCGCTATCCCACTTTCAGCCTCCTAACTTTACTATTTATACATAGGGTAATTTTATGAATACAGATAGGCAGTTTGAATTTATTCCTTCTTCCATAAATTCCCCTGCCTATTCATTAGAGTTCTCCTCCAAAGTTGCTAAGTTAGATTAATCACATACCCTCATTCCTTTCCCCCTTAACATAGCATCCTACCCCTGACACTCAGTTGTCTATACACCACCAGAAATTGTATGCCTTTTATGTAACTAATGACTATATTCTAAATAATAATTGAAGCCAACACTTGTAGACACAGAGTCTAAATATAAATTTATTTATAATGGTTAGGCTTAGGCTTCGGGTTAGGGTTAGATTTAGAGTTAGATTTTGATCTATGGTTAGGGCTAGGGCTACGGATAGGGCAAGGGTTAGGACTAACATTTCACTTAGGTTTAGTATTATGGTAACTGATAGGGTTAGAACTAGTGATAGGGCTAGTATGAGAGTTAGAGTTAGCCTTAGAGCTAGGATTAGGGTTAGGGTTAGGGTTAGGGTTAGGGATAGGGCTAAATTAGGGCTAGTGTTAGTGTTAGGTTTAGGCCTTCAGTTAGGGTTGGAGTTAGGATTATATTTAGGGTAAGGTATTGGGTTATAGCTAGTTTGAGGGCTAGGACAAGGTTTAGTATTAGGGTCAGGGCTAGGGTTAGGTTTAGGGTTATGATTAAAGCTAGGTTTAGGGCCAGGATGATGGCTAATGTTTGTGTTAGGGTTAGGGCTAGTAATAGGGCTAGGGCTAATATCAGGACTAGAGTTACAGTTAGGGATAGATTTAGTGTTAGGTTAGGTGTATACTAGGGTTAGGCCCAGGTTTAGGGTTAGGGCTAACGTTAGGGTTATATTTAGATTTAGGGTTAAAGCTATGTTAGGGCTTAGTTTAGGGCTAGGGTTTGCAATATGTTAGAGCTATGGCAAATGTAAGAACTTTGTTATGATTAGGGCTAGTTTTAGCATTAAAGTTAGAGCTAAGTATAGTTTTAGGGTTAGGTTTATGGTTAGGGTGATTTTTAGAGTTAGGGTTAGTGTTAGTGTCAGGGTCAGTGTTCAGTTTAGAGTTATGTTTAATGAGAAAGCCAGAATTAGGACTAGGGTTACAACTAGTGGAAGGATTAGATTTTGGCTTTAAGCTAAGGGTTATTATTAGGGCTAGAGCTAAGATTTTCTTTAAGTCTAGGTCTAGAGTTATGGATAGATTAGGATTAGGTTTATTTCTAAGGCTAGTGTTCAGATTAGGTTTAAGTATAAGGTTACCAATAGGGCTAATGTTAGGGTTCGGATTAGGGTTAGGTTCAGGTTTAAACCTATGATCAGTGTTAGGGTCAGAATAAGGGTCAGGGTTAGGGTTAGGGTTTGGGTTATGGTTATACCTAGAATGAGGGCTAAGGTTAGGACAACTAATAGGGTTAGGGTTTTGGTTAGGTTGATGAATAGAATTAGGATTAGGATTAGAATTAGCATTAGGTTTAGGGTTTGGCATAGGGTAAGGGATAGGGTTAAAGCTAGGGTTAGGGCTATGTTTAGGGTTAAAGCTAGGTTTAGGGCTCAGATTAGGACTAGTTTTGTGTTAGGGTTATGGCTAGAGTTAGAGCAATGGCTAATGTAAGAACTATGGTTTTAGGGTTAGTTTTCGGGTGATGGTTAGGGGTTAAACCTCTATTGTTAGGATTAGGTTTAAGGTTAGGGTGAAATAAAGAGCTAGTGTTATGTTAGGTTAATAGTCAGGGTCAGGTTTAGTTTTAGGGTTAGGGTTAGGACTCGAATTAAGGATAGGATTACTGTAAGGGTTTGGTTTAAGGTTAGGGTGGTGTTTAGAGCTAGGGTGAGTTTTAGGATATGAGTCAGAGTTAGGGATAGTATTAAGGTTAAGATTAGGACTCCAATTAGGCTAGGGTAAGGTCTAGGTGTAGTGTTAAGATTTGGTTTAAGTTAAGGTTTAGGGTTAGGGCTCTTGCTCGGTTTTTTGTTTGTTTGTTTGTTTGTTTTTTGGGTTTTTTTTTTGTTTGTTTGTTTGTTGTTTTTTTACTGCAAGGGTTAGTGTTCGGTTTAGTGTTATGATTAGCATTAGGGCTAGGGTTAGTGTTAATGTTAGGCTTAGGCTTAGGGTTAGGTTTAGATTTAGAGTTAAGTTTAGATCTACGTTAGGACTAGGAATAAGGATTTGGCAATGGTTATGGCTAGGTTTAGGGCTAGGTTTAGGATTACGGTAATGGATAGGTTTAGAAGAAGGGATAGGGCTACTGTGAGAGTTAGAGTTAGTCTTAGGGCTAGGGTTAGGGTTAGCGTTAGGGATAGGGTTAAATTAGGGCTACGATTATTGTTCACCTTAGGCCTAGAGTTAGGGTTAGGGTTAGGTTTAAGTATAGGGTAAGGAATGGCATTATAGCTAGGTTTAGAGATAAGTTTAAGGTTAGAATTAGGGTTAGGGCTATGGTTAGGGTTAGGGTAATCATTAAGTCTAGGATTGGGGCTACGATGAGGCCTATGCTTTATTTTAGTGTTAGGGCTAAGATTAGGGCTAGGGCTAATATCAGACTAGGTTTATGGTTAAAGATTGTTTTAGGATTAGGTTTATGCCTACATATAATGTAAGGGTTAGGTTTAGGGTTAGGGTCAGGTTTAGAGCTAGGGTCAAGTCTGGGTTAGAAGTTTGGGAGAGGTTAAGGTTTAAAGTTATTGCTCGAATTAGCATTATGATTATTGTTAGTGTAATTTTAATATGAGGTTTAAGGTTTAGGTTTGGTTTAGAATAATGCATATGTTTATGATTAGGGATAGGGTTAGGTTTAGGCCTAGAGTTATGGTTATTGCAATGGATAGCATTAGAGATATGTTTAGGGCTAGGGTTATGGTTTTGATTAGGGTTAAGGTTAGGATTAGGTTTAGGATTAAAGCTCATGTTAGGGCTTGGATTAGGGCTAGGTTTTGGGTTAAGTTAGTGCTAGGGTTAGGAGTAAGGCAAATGTAAGTATCAGGGTTACAATTAGGGTTAAATTTAGGGTTAGGGTTAGTGGTAGGTCTAGTGTTGGGTTTAGGGTTAGTGTTAGGGTGATGTTTAGACTAGGGTTAGTATTATGGTCAGAGTCAGGGTCAGTGTTAGTTCTAGCTTTCTGCTAAAACTAGAATTAGAGCTAAGGTTAGGGTTAGGGTTAAGGTTTGGTTTAGGTTAATGGTTAGAGTTAGGGCTATGGCCCGGTTTTGTTTTAGGGCTAGGTTTAAAGTTAGATTTAGAGTTAGGGTTAGGCTTAGGCTTAGGGTTAGGGTTTGATTTAGAGTTAAAATTAGATCTAGGTTAGGGCTAGAGCTAATTATATGGCTAGGGTTAGGGCTGGGTTTAGGGCTAGAATTAAGGTTCCAGTAAGGAATAGAGTTAGAACTAGGGATGGGGCTAGAGTGAGAGTTAGAGTTAGTCATAGGGCTTGTGTTTGAGCTAGGGTTATGAATAGGACTAAATTAGTGCTAAGATTAGTGCTAGGTTTAGTTCCTGGGTTAGGCCTAAAGTTAGGTTTAGGGTTAGGATTAAGGCTAGGTTTAGGGCTAGGATAAGGGGTGGGGTTTGTGTTAGGTTTAAGGCTAGGATTAGGGCTATGGCTAATGTCAGGTCTAAGCTTATGGTTGGGGATAGTTTTAGGATTAGTGTAATGGTTAGGTCTAGTGTAAGGGTTAGGTTTAGTGTAAAAGTCATCCTTAGAGCTAAGAGATTTATTAGGGTCAGGGTCAGTGTTAGAGTGTGTTCCAGATTAGGTTTTAGGTTTAGGGCTTGAATTAGCACTAGGGTGTGGTTTAGTGAAATGATAGGGTTTTGTTTAGAGTTAACATTAGGTTTAGGGTAATTGATAGGGTTAGGGTTAGCAATAGGTTTAAGGTTAGGCCTAGGGTTCAGATTATGGTAAGGGTTATGGTTAGTATAATGGATAGGATTAGAGCTAAGTTTAGGGCTAGGTTTATGGTTAAGAAGAGATCTTGAATTAGGGTTAGGGTTAGAGTTAAAACTAGGGTTAGGCTCAGGTTTATGTTTAGCATAAGGGTTTGGTTTTGAGCTACGGTTAGGGCTAGGGTGAGGGTTAGGTTTAGGGTTACTTCTAGGGATAAGGTTATAGTACTCATAGGGTTAGGGTAAGGATTAGGGCTAGGGACATCATTAGGGATAGGGTTAGGGTTAGGGTAATGTATATGATTAGATGTAGATTTAGGGCTATATTTAAAATTAGATTGAGGTTTAGACTTAGAGTTAGGGCTATGGTTATGTTTAGGTTTATAGTAAGGGCTAGGGTTTGAGCTAAGGTTAGGTCTATGGCAAATGTGAGGTTTAAAGTTAGGTCTAGGGTTAGTTTTCCAGTTAGGTTTAGGTTTAGCATTAAGCCTAGGATTATCAATAAGATTAGGTTTAGGTTTAGAGTAATGGGTAGGTTTAGAGCTAGGTTTAGGGCTAGGGTTAAGGTTAGAATTAGGGCTAGGTAAGGGTTAGATTGAGGGATAGGTGTAGGTTTATGTTTAGAGAAATGTTTAGGCTTTGAGCTAGGATTAGGACTAAGGCAAGGGTTAGGTTAGGGTTAGGGCTAGGGTTAGGGTTAGGATTAGGGTTATGCTTAAGGCTTGATTTAGGCCTAGGACTAGCTCTAGCTTTTATGTTAGGTTTAGTGCTAGGGTTAGGTCTATAGGTAATGTAAGAGCTAGGGTTATGTTGAGGGCTAGCTGTAGGTTTAGGGTTATGGATAGGTCTAGTGTTTGGTTTACATAAACGCTAGGGTTACTCTTAGTATTCGGTTTAAGTTGAGGGCTGTGTTTAGAGCTAGGGTGACTTTTAGGATATCAGTCAGGTCAGGGTGTGCTTTTAGGTTAGGGTTATGACTGGAATTAGGGCTAGGGTAACTGTTAGGGTTTTGTTTATGTTTAGCATGGTCTTTAGAGCTAGTGTCAGTGTTAGGATATGAGTCAGGGTCAGGGTAAGTTTTAAGGTTATGGTTAGGACTCGAATTAGGGCTAGGGTTATGTCTAGGTGCAGTGTTAGTGTTTGTTTTAAGTTAACGTTTAGGGTTAGGCTGTTGCTCAGTTTTGTTTTAGTCTTAGGTTTTGGTTTTGGGCTAGTTATTAGATTAGCTTTAGGGTTAGGGCTAGTGTTAGTGTTAGCCTTAGGCTTTTGGTTAGGGTTAGTTTTGGATTTAGCGTTAGATCTAGGATTAGGGCTAGGTATTACTATAGGGCAAGGGTTAGGGCTAGGGTTATGGTTATGGTAACAAATAGGTTTAGAACTAGGGCTAAGGCTAGGGTGAGATTTAGAGTTAGTCTTAGGGCTAGGGTTTTGGTTAGTTTTATGGATAGGGCTAAGTCTAGGATTAGGGCTAGGGTTAGTGATCAGCTTAGGCCTAGTGTTAGGGCTAGGGTTATAGTTAATTTTAGGGTGAGTTATGGTGTTATAGCTAGGTTTAGAGGCAGGGTGTGGGTTAGAATTAGGGTTAGGGATAGGGTTAGGGTTCGGGTTGTTATTCAGACTAAATTTAGGGCTAGGATGAGGGCTAGGGTTTGTTGTAGATTTAGGTCTAAAATTAGGGCTAGGGATAATGTCAGGTCTAGTGTTACAGTTTGGGGTATATTTAGGTTTAGGTTTCTGTCTATGCCTAGTGTAAGTGTTAGGCTTCGGGTAAGGGTCAGGTTTAGAGCTAGGTGTATTTTTAGGGTGAGGATCAGTGTTAGGGTTTGTTTTAGGTTAAGGTTTGGGGATAGGGCTCAAATGAGCATTAAGTTTAGTGTTAGGGTTATGGTAATTGATTGGGTTAGGTTTAGGTTTCAGGGTAGGTTTAGGGCTTGGAGAGCTTTAGGGTTCGCAAAAGGGTTAGAGTTATGCCTAGGGTTAGCATTAGGACTAGGGTTATCATGAGGATATTATATAGGGTTAGATCTATGGTTAAGGCTAGGGTTAGGTTAGGATTAGTGCTAGAGTTAGGTTAGGTTTTGGGTTAGGGCTATTAAACCTAGCTTAGGGTTAGGGTTAGGGATATATTTAGGGTAAAGTTTAGGTTATGATTAGTGTTAGGGTTAGGCCTATGTTTAGGGCTAGGTTTAGGGTTAGTTTTAGGAGAAGAGATGTGGTTAAATAGCTAGGTTCAGTGCTAGGGCAAGGGTTATATTTAGGGATAGGGGTAGGGCGAGGGTTTGGGTTAGGATTAAGTAAGTTTAGGGCTAGGATGAAGGCTAGGGTTTGTGTTAGGGTTAGGGCTATACTTAGGGCTAGGAATAATGTCAGGTCTAGGGTTATGGTTAGGGATAGTGATAGGGATAGGTTTATGGCTAAGTCTAGTGTAAGGGTTAGGTTTAGTGTAGGGCTCAGGTATAGAGCTAGGTTATTATTAGGGTCAGAGTATGAGTTAGAGTTTGGTTTGGGTTAAGGTTTAATGTTAGGGCTCAAAATAGCCTTAGGGTTAGGGTTGGGGTTAGAGTAATGGATAGAGTTAGTTTTACAGTTCAGGTTAGGTTTAGAGTAATATATAGGGTTAGTGTTAGGGATAGGGTTAGGGCTAGGCCGAGGGTTAGCATTTGGTTTAAGCTAACCAAATGAATAGGTTTAGTGCTAGTGTTAGGGCTTAGGAAAAAGTTAGGATTAGGGATAGGATTTGGGTTACTCCTAGGCTTAGTGTTAGGGTTCGGTTTAGGGTAAGTGTTAGGGTTTGAGCTAGGTTTAGGGCTAGGGCAAGGGTTAGGGTTAGAATCAGGGCTATGATTAGGGCTACAGTTAGGTTTAGGGTTAGGGTAAGGGTTAGGGTTAGGGCTAGGGTTAGCATTATGGTTAGGGTTATGTTTAAGTTAATGGATAAAGTTAGAGCTAAGATTTGGGTTATGGTTACACTTAGGATTAGGGATAGGTTTAGGGTTAGGTTTAGAGCTAGGGTTATATTTAGAGTAAGGGTTAGAGTTTGAGCTAGGGTTAGGGCTAGGGCAAGCATTAGGTTTAGTGTTTGTGCTAGGGTTAGGGTTAAGTTTATGCTTATGTCTAGGTTTAGGGCTTGTATTAGGGCTAGGTTTTGTGTGAGGTGTATGGCTAGTGTTAGGGCAATGGGTAATGTAATAGCTAGGGTTATGGTTATGGCTAGTTTTTTGGGTTAGGATTATTGATATGTCTAGTGTTAGGTTTAAGTTTTGAGAAAGGATAAGGATTAGACATAGGGTTTGTTTTAGGGTAAGCATCAGTGTCCGGGTTAGCATTGGGTTTATTGTTAGGGCTAGAATTAGAACTAGGGTTAGTCTTCACATTAGGTTAATGGTGATTTTAGGGCTAGGGCTAGGTTTTTGTTTAGGACTAGGGCTGGAGTTATGGCTATATTTAGGATTAAGTTTGGGTCTAGTGCTAGTGTTATGGTTAGGTTTAAGTATAGGTTTACTGGTAGGGCTAGTGTTAGGGTTCGTTTTAGTGTTTAGGTCAGGCTTTGAACTAGGGTTAGTGATAGGGTGAGAATAAGGGTAAGGGATAGGCTTAGGCTTCGGGTTAGGTTAGAGATAGAATGAGGGCTAGGATTAGGACTAGTAACATAGTTAGTGTTTGGGGTAAGCTAAGGTAAGGGTTAAAACTAGGTTAGCATTAGGGTGAGAGTTTGGCTTAGGGTAAGGAATAGGTTTAGAGCTGGGTTTGGATTAGTGTTAGAGTTAGGGTTAGGGTTAGGTTTTGGGTTAATGCTAGGTTTGAGGCTCAGATTAGCGCTAGGTTTTGTGTTAGGGTTAGGGCTATGGCTAATGTAAGAATTAGCTTTATGTTTAGGGGTAGTATTAGAGTTAGGACTAGGGCTAGGGCTAGTGTTTGGGTTAGGTTTTGGGTTGGAGTGATGTTCAGAGTAGGGTTAGTTTTATGGTCAGAGTCAGGGTCAGTTTAGTTGTAGGGATGGATTTAGGACAAGGTGTAACCTTAAGATTTGTTTTAGGTTAAGGGTTAGTATTAAGGTTATAGCTCAGTTTTTTTTGTTGTTGTTTTTTGTTTGTTTGTTTGTTTGTTTGTTTTTTGTGGGCTATGGCTAGGGTTAGGGCTAGTTTTCAAATTAGAATTAGAGTTAGGGCTAGTGTTAGGATGAGGTTTAGGTTTAGAATTAGGGTTAGATTTAGAGTTAGGGTTAGTTCTAGGTTTAGGACTATGGCTCGGGTTAGGACTAAGTTTAGGGCTAGTGTTAGGGTTAGGCAATAGATAAGTTTGGTACTAGAAATAGGTCTAGGGCTAGAGTTAGTGTTAGTCTTAGGGCTAGGTTTAGAGTTAGGGTTACAGTTAGCAATAAATTAGGGCTAGGATTTGAGCTATGGTTAGTGTTAGGATTAGGCCTAGGGTTAGGGCTAGGGTTAGTGTTAGTGGCAGTGTTAGGGTTAGGGTTAGGGATAGGGGAAAGGGTGAGGTTACACCTAGGTTCAGAACTAGGGCGAGGGTTGAAATTAGGGTTTGTGCTAGGGTTAGTGTTCAGGTTAAGATTAAGGCTAGGTTTACGATTAGGGTGAGGGCTCGGGTTTCTGTTAGGTTTAAGGCAAGAATAGGTAGAGTGCTAATGTCAGGTCTAGGGTTACATTTAGGGATACTGTTAGGGTTAGTTTATGGCTAGGTCTAGTTTAAAGGTTATGTTTAGGGTAAGGTTCAGTTTAGAGCTAGCTGTGTTATTAGAGTCAGGGTCTTGCTCATAGTTTGGGTTAGGTTTTGGTTTATTTTTAGGGCTCAAATTAGCATTAGGGTTAGGTTTAGAGTTAGGGTTTGAGTAATTGATAGGGTTAGGTTTAGTGTTCATTTTAGGTTTAGGTAAGGATAAGGTTAATATTAGCGAAAGGTTTGGGGTTAGGCCTAAATGGATAGGGTTAGATTTAGGATTAGGACTAGGGTTAGTGTTAGGTTTAGCGTTAACTGTTAGGGTTTGTGCTAGGATTAGGACTATGGCAAATGTTAAGTTTAAGGTTAGGTCTAGGGTTAAGTTTACAGTTAGGGTTAGAGTAGGTTTAGGGTTAGGGCTAGTGTTATCATGATGTTTATAATTAGGGTTAGGGTAATGGGTGGGGTTAGAGCTATGTTTATAGCTATGTTTGGGTTTTGCTTATGTTTAGGGTAATGGATAGGTTTAGGTCTAGGATTATTGTTAGGATTAGGGCTAGGGTTAGTTTTAGGTCTGGGTTAGTGTTAGGATTAGGTTTAGGGTAAGTGTTAGGGTTTGAGCTATGGTTAGGGCTAGGTTGATGATTAGGGTTAGTGTCAGGTCTAGGTTTAGGATTAGGGTTAAGTTTAAGGCTAGGGTTATCATTAGGGTTAGGGTTATGTTTAGGGTAATGGATAGGGTTGAGCTAGAGTTAGGGCTAGGATTATGGTTAGGATTAAGTCTAGGGTTCGCTTTAAGGTTAGGGCCAGATTTAGGGTGAGGGTTAGATTTAGGGTAATGGTTAGGGCTAACGTTAGGTTTAGGGTTAAAATGAGGTGTAGGGCTCAGTTTAGGGATAGATTTTGCATTAGGTTAAGGCTATGTAAGAACTAGAGTTATGATTAGGGCTACTTTTAGGGTTACAGTTAGGGCTAGTACTACTTTTAGCTTTACATGTACTTTTAGGCGATGTTAGAGCTAGGGTTAGTTTAAGGTCAGAGTCAGGCTCAAGGTTAGTTTTAGGGTTAGGTTAGGACTGGAATTAGGGCTAAGGTTAGGGCTAAGTGTAGGGTTAGGTTTTGGTTTAGATTAAGTGTTAGGGTTAGGGCTATGGCTCGGTTTTGTTTTAGGTCTTGAACTAGATTAAGGCTAGTTTTAAGATTAGTGTTACTGTTAGAGCTAGTGTTAGTGTGAGGTTTAGGCTTAAGTGTAGGGTTGGACTTAGAGTTATGGTTAGTTCTAGGGTTACGGCTAGGGCTAGTGTTAGGGCTAAGGTTAGGGAAAGTGTTAGGGTTATGGTAAGGGATAGGGTTAGATCTAGGAATAGGGCTAAGGCAAGAGTTGGAGTTAGTCTCAGGGGTAGTGGTACAATTAGGGCTAAATTAGGGCTAGGATCTGGTCTAGGATTAGTTTAAGGGTTAAGTCTAGAGTTAGAGTTAGGGTTAGATTTGGGGGAAGAGATGGGGTTATAGCAAGGTTCAGAACTAGGGTGAGGGATAAAATTAGGTGTAGGGCTAGAGTTCTGGTTCGGGTTAGGATCAAGGCTAGGTTTAGGGATAGGATGAGGGCTAGCGTTTGTGTTAGGGTTATGGCAAGAAGTAGGGCTAGGGCTAATATCAGGTCTAGGGTTATGTTTAGGGATAGATTTCAGGTAAGATTTATGGCTAGGTCTAGTTTCAGAGTTAGGTTCAGGGTGAGGTTCAAGTTGAGAGCTAGGGGTATTATAATAGTCAGAGTCAGGTTTTGAGTTTGGGTTAGGTTGAGGTTTAGGTTTATGGCTCAAATTAACATTAGGTTTGAGTTAGGGCTAGGGTAATGGGTAAGGTTAAGTTTAGGCTTCAGGTTTGGTTTAGGCCTCAGGTTAGATTTAGGATAATGGATAGGGTTAGGGTAAGGCCTAGGGTTAGCATTAGGTTTATTGTTATCATTAGGGTAATGGAAAGGGTTAGAGCTAGGGTTAGAGCTAGAGTTATGTTTAGGATTAGGGCTAGAGTTAGAGTTAGGGTTAGGGTTAAGTCTAGGGTTCAGTTTAGGGTATGGGTTAGGGTTTGAGCTAGGGTTAGTGCTAAGGATAGGGTTAGGTTTAGGATTAGGTCTACGATTAGGATTAGGGTTACCATTAGGGTTAAGGGTATGGACAGGTTTAGATATTGGGTTAGGGTTAGGGTTAGGTTTAGGTTTAAGACTAGGGTTAGTGTTGAGTTTAGCATAATTGTTAGAGTTTGAGCTAGGGTTAGGACTGTGGCAAGGCTTAGGTTTATGGTTCAGTCTAGGTTTAGGTTTACAGTTAGGGTTAGAGTAGGTTTAGGGTTAGGGATAGGGTTATCATGATGTTTATGGTTAGGGTTAGGGTAATGTGTGGGGTTAGAGCTAAGGTGAAGTCTAGTTTTAAGTTTAGGATTAGGGCTAGGGTTAGGGTTAGGGTTAGGTTTATCATTTTCTTCAGGTTAAGGGTAAGGGTCAGGAATTGAGTAAGCGTTAGGGCTAGGTTAGTAAGTGTTAGACTTCAGATTAGAATCAGGGCTAGGGATAGAGTTAGGGTTAGGGTTAGGGCTAGGTTTAGCATTTGGTTTAGGGTTTTGGTTAGGGTAATGGATAGAGTTAGAGCTAGAGTTTGGGCTATGGTTACGATTAGGAATAGGGCTAGGATAGGGGTTAGGTTTTGGGCTACGGTTATGTTTAGGGTAAGGGCTAGGGTTTCAGCTAATGTTAGTGATAGGGCTATGTAGAGAATTAGGTTCTGCCTTAGGTCTAAGGACAGAATCATGGTAGGTTTAGGGTTAGGGTTAAGTTTAGGGCTAGGGTTATCATTAGGGTTAGGATAAGGGTTAAGGTAATGGATATGGTTAGATGTAGGCTTAGGTTTAGGTTTAGGGTTAGTTTTAGTTTTAGGTTTAATGTTAAGGCTACAGTTATGTTTAGGTTAATGGTACAGGTTAGGTTTTGAGCTATGGTTAGGGCTATGGAGAGTGTTAGTTTTAGGGTTTGGTCTATTGTTAGTTTTCGGGTTAGGGTTAGGATTATGATTAGGGTTAAGGCTAGGGTTAGGGTTTAGAGTAAGGTATAAGTCTAAGTTTATCTTTATGGTAGGGTTAGGCTTTGAGTCAGGTTTAAGACTAAGGCTAGGGTTAGGTTTAGGTTTAGAGTTAGGGCTATGATTACTTTTGGGTTACGCTTAGGGCTAGATTGAGGCCTAGAATTTGCACTAGGTTTTGTGTTAGGTTAAGGCATAGAGTTAGGGCTATGGTTAGTGTAAGAGCTAGGATTATGATTAGGGCTAGTTGTAGGGTTAGGGTTATGGCTATGTCTAGTGTTAGGTTTAGGTTTTTGGTTAGGGTAAGGTTTAGAGATAGATTTAGTGTTAAAGGCAGGGTCAGTGTTCAGTTTAGAGTTAGAGTTAAGGCTAAAGCCAGAATTGGGACTAGGTTTATGTCTAGGGGTAGGGTTAGTCTTTGTGTTAAGTTAAGTTAAGGGTTATTGTTAGGCCTAAGGCTAGGTTTTTGTTTAGGACTAGAGCTAGAGTTAAGTCTAGATTTAGGATTAGGTTTAGGTCTAGGGTTACCTTTAATGTTAGGGTTTTGCTTAGGTTTAGGGATAGGGTTAGTACAAGTGTAGGTGTAGGGTTAGGTTTAGGGTTAAATCTAGGTGTAGGGCTCAGGTTAGGGCTCGTTTTTGTGTTAGTGTTGGGGCTAGGGTTAGGGCAACAGGTAATGTAAGAACCAGGGTTACAATTAGGGTTAATTTGGGGTTAGGGTTAGGGGTAGTTCTAGTGTTTGTTAGATTTAAGTTTAGGGCGATATTTAGAGCTAGAGTTATTTCTAGGATAAGAGTCAGGGTCAGGGTTAGTTTTAGGGTTTGAGTTAGGACTCGAATTAGGGCTCGGTTTACTGTTAGGGTTCAGTTTAAGGTTAGCATCATGCTTAGAGCTAGGGTGAATGTTAGGATATGAGTCAGCATCAGGCTAAGTTTTGACGTTTGGGTTAGGACTCGATTAGGGCTAGGATTAGTTTTTTTAGTAGGTTAGGGTTTGGGTTAAGTTAAGGTTTAGTGTTAGGTCTATTGCTCGGTTTTGTTTTAGTCCTAGGGTTAGAGTTAGGGCTAGTTTTACAATTAGTATTAGTGTTAGGGCTAGTGTTAGTGTTAGGCATAGACTTAGAGTTAGGGTTACATTTATAATTATGTTAGATCTAGGATTAAGCTAGGATTAAGGTTAGGGCAAGGGTTAGAGCCAGGGTTAGAGTTATGGTAAGGGATAGGTTTAGAAGTAGGAATAGGGCTAGTGTGAGAGTTAGAGTTAGTGATAGGGCTAAAATTAGAGTTAGGGTTTGGGATATGGTTAAATTAAGGATAGGATTAGGGCTAGGACGATT
>NW_027287816.1:0-56949 GCF_047511675.1 Marmota flaviventris | reverse complement strand
GAGAACTAGTTGAATGAGTCAAGTTACAAGCACACAGCAAAAAACCGTGTTTGATTTAGAGTTCCATATGCATGTATCCCTATAGGGGGAAAATGAAGTGAAACCTAAATTTTCAAAGTATTCCTGCAAACCAACTATTCAACCTAGAAGATCTAAATTTGGGCAGCCAAATGCAACCGGTATACTTATCTTTCCTGTTGAGTTAACAACAAGTTAGGGTGAAAAAATATTTGCTGAGATTCCAGGAAACTCAAAGTTCTGTGCAATCACTGCAAATGCTTTCCAATGAAAGTTTCTTTCCCTGTCCTCTGCTTAGGGTTACTTCAACAGAAAACAAAGCATAGAGATCGCACTGAGAACTAGTTGAGTGAGTTTCAGTTTCAAGCAGCTAGCATCAACCGTGTTTGATTTATAAGTCCAAATGCATACGTCCCTATAAGGAAAAGTGAAGTGAACCTAAAAATTCAAAGTGTTCCTGCAACGAACTTTTCAACCTAGAAGAACGACATTTGGGTAGCTAAGTGCAACTGGTATACTCATCTTTCCTGACAAGGGTCATCAAGATCAGGTGAGTAAATATTTGCAGAGATTCCAGTTCAATTGGAGCTCTGTTGAAGCTCTGTAAATGCTTTCTAAGGAAAGCGTATGTTCCTCGCCTCCACTTAGGACCACTTCAACAGGGAACAAAGCACAGAGAGTACACCAGGAACTAATTGAGTGAGTCAAGCTTCAAGCAGCTAGCACAAACAGTGTTTGATTTAGAGTTCCAAATGCATGTATTCCTATAGGTTAAAATGAAGAGAACCCCCCCCAAATGCAATGTCTTCCTGAAAGCACATGCTTCAACTTAGAAGAACGAAATTTTGGCAGGCAATGCAACTGGTATACTCATCTTCTTACCTAGGATCAACAAGATCAAGTGAAAAAATATTCGCTGAAATTCCAGTAAACTTGGGAGTTTTGTGGAAGCTCTGCAAACACTTACATAAGAAAGCGTATTTTCCTTGCCTCTGCTTGGGGATACTTTAGCGGGGGACAATGCATAGAGAGTGCACTGAGAACTAATTGAGTGAGCAAAGTTTCAAACAGGTATCAGAAACTGTGTTTGATTTAGCATTCCAAATGCATGTATTCACATAGGGAAAAAAGAAGTTAAACCTAAAAATTCAAAGTGTTCCTGCAAAGGAACTCTTCAACATAAGATTACGAAATTTGGGCTGCCAAGTGCAACCCATATACTCATTTTTGCTGCCAAGTTTCAACAAGATCGGGTGAAAAAACATTTGCTGAGAGTCCAGTAAACTCTTGAGTTCTGTGGATGCTCTACAAACACGTTCAAATGAAAGTCCTATTTTTCTTTGCTCTGCTTAGGGGTACATAAACCGGTAACGAAGCGTAGAGAGCACAATGAGAATTCATTCAGTGAGTCAAGTTTCAAGCAGCTAGCACAAACCGTGTTTGATTTAGATTTTCAAAAGCATGTATCCCTAGAGGGGAAAATGTTGTAAAACCTAAATATTCAAAGTCATCCTGCAAAGGAATGCTTCAACCTAGCAGAACAAAATTTGTGCAGCCAAGCACAACTGGTATACACCTTTTCCTACCAAGTATCAACAAGATAGGGTGACAAAATATTTGCTGAGGTTTCCGTAATCTCTGAGTTTTTTGGAAGCTCGGTGAATACTTTCCAAAGAAAGTGTGTTTTCCTTGCCTCTGCTTAGGGCTACTTCAACAGGGAAACAATGCATAGAGAGTGCACTGAGAACTAGTTGAATGAGTCAAGTTACAAGCACACAGCAAAAACCGTGTTTGATTTAGAGTTCCATATGCATGTATCCCTATAGGGGAAAATGAAGTGAAACTAAAATTTCAAAGTATTCCTGCAAACCAAACTATTCAACCTAGAAGATCTAAATTGGGCAGCCAAATGCAACCGGTATACTTATCTTTCCTGTTGAGTTAACAACAAGTTAGGGTGAAAAAATATTTGCTGAGATTCCAGGAAACTCAAAGTTCTGTGGAATCACTGCAAATGCTTTCCAATGAAAGTTTCTTTCCCTGGCCTCTGCTTAGGGTTACTTCAACAGAAAACAAAGCATAGAGATCGCACTGAGAACTAGTTGAGTGAGTTTCAGTTTCAAGCAGCTAGCATAAACCGTGTTTGATTTATAAGTCCAAATGCATACGTCCCTATAAGGAAAAGTGAAGTGAAACCTAAAAATTCAAAGTGTTCCTGCAAAGGAACTCTTCAACATAAGATTACGAAATTTGGGCTGCCAAGTGCAACCCATATACTCATTTCTGCTGCCAAGTTTCAACAAGATCGGGTGAAAAACATTTGCTGAGAGTCCAGTAAACTCTTGAGTTCTGTGGATGCTCTACAAACACGTTCAAATGAAAGTCTATTTTTCTTTGCTCTGCTTAGGGGTACATGAACTGGTAACAAAGCGTAGAGAGCACAATGAGAATTCAGTGAGTCAAGTTTTCAAGCAGCTAGCACAAAATGTGTTTGATTTAGATTTTCAAAAGCATGTATCCCTAGAGGGGAAAATGTAGTAAAACCTAAATATTCAAGTCATCCTGCAAAGAATGCTTCAACCTAGCAGAACAAAATTTGTGCAGCCAAGCGCAACTGGTATACACCTTTTCCTACCAAGTATCAACAAGATAGGGTGACAAAATATTTGCTGAGGTTTCCGTAATCTCTGAGGTTTTTGGAAGCTCGGTGAATACTTTCCAAAGAAAGTGTGTTTTCCTTGCCTCTGCTTAGGGCTACTTCAACAGGGAACAATGCATAGAGAGAGCACTGAGAACTAGTTGAATGAGTCAAGTTACAAGCACACAGCAAAAACCGTGTTTGATTTAGAGTTCCATGTGCATGTATCCCTATAGGGGAAAATGAAGTGAAACCTAAAATTTCAAAGTATTCCTGCAAACCAACTATTCAACCTAGAAGATCTAAATTTGGGCAGCCAAATGCAACCGGTATACTTATCTTTCCTGTCGAGTTAACAACAAGTTAGTGTGAAAAATTGTTTGCTGAGATTCCAGGAAACTCAAAGTTCTGTGGAATCACTGCAAATGCTTTCAATGAAAGTTTCTGTCCCTGGCCTCTGCTTAGGGTTACATCAACAGAAAACAAAGCATAGAGATCGCACTGAGAACTAGTTGAGTGAGTTTCAGTTTCAAGCAGCTAGCATAAACCGTGTTTGATTTATAAGTCCAAATGCATACGGCCCTATAAGAAAAAGTGAAGTGAAACCTAAAAATTCATAGTGTTCCTGCAAACGAACATTTCAACCTAGAAGAACGACATTTGGGTAGCTAAGTGCAACTGGTATACTCATCTTTCCTGACAAGGGTCATCAAGATCAGGTAAGTAAATATTTGCAGAGATTCCAGTTAACTTGGAGCTCTGTGAAGCTCTGTAAATGCTTTCTAAGGAAAGCGTATGTTCCTCGCCTCCACTTAGGACCACTTCAACAGGGAACAAAGCACAGAGAGTACACCAGGAACTAATTGAGTGAGTCAAGCTTCAAGCCAGCTAGCACAAACAGTGTTTGATTTAGAGTTCCAAATGCATGTATTCCTATAGGTGAAATGAAGAGAAACCCCCAAATGCAAGGTCTTCCTGAAAGCACATGCTTCAACTTAGAAGAACGAAATTTTGGCAGGCAAATGCAACTGGTATACTCATCTTTCTTACCTAGGATCAACAAGATCAAGTGAAAAAATATTCGCTGAAATTCCAGTAAACTTGGGAGTTTGTGGAAGCTCTGCAAACACTTACATAAGAAAGCGTATTTTCCTTGCCTCTGCTTGGGGATACTTCAGCGGGGGACAATGCATAGAGAGTGCACTGAGAACTAATTGAGTGAGCCAAGTTTCAAACAGGTATCACAAACTGTGTTTGATTTAGCATGCCAAATGCATGTATTCACATAGGGAAAAAGAAGTTAAACCTAAAAATTCAAAGTGTTCCTGCAAAAGAACTCTTCAACATAAGATTACGAAATTTGGGTGCCAAGTGCAACCCATATACTCATTTTTGCTGCCAAGTTTCAACAAGATCGGTTGAAAAAACATTTGCTGAGAGTCCAGTAAACTCTTGAGTTCTGTGGATGCTGTACAAACACGTTCAAATGAAAGTCTATTTTTCTTTGCTCTGCTTAGGGGTACATAAACCGGTAACAAAGCGTAGAGAGCACAATGAGAATTCATTCATTGAGTCAAGTTTCAAGCAGCTAGCACAAACCGTGTTTGATTTATAAGTCCAAATGCATACGTCCCTATAAGGAAAAGTGAAGTGAAACCTAAAAATTCAAAGTGTTCCTGCAAACGAACTTTTCAACCGAGAAGAACGACATTTGGGTAGCTAAGTGCAACTGGTATACTCATCTTTCCTGACAAGGGTCATCAAGATCAGGTGAGTAAATATTTGCAGAGATTCCAGTTCACTTGGAGCTCTGTTGAAGCTCTGTAAATGCTTTCTAAGAAAAGCGTATGTTCCTCGCCTCCACTTAGGACCACTTCAACAGGGAACAAAGCACAGAGAGTACACCAGGAACTAATTGAGTGAGTCAAGCTTCAAGCAGCTGGCACAAACAGTGTTTGATTTAGAGTTCCAAATGCATGTATTCCTATAGGTTAAAATGAAGAGAAACCCCCCCCCCCCAATGCAATGTCTTCCTGAAAGCACATGCTTCAACTTAGAAGAACGAAATTTTGGCAGGCAAATGCAACTGGTATACTCATCTTTCTTACCTAGGATCAACAAGATCAAGTGAAAAAATATTCGCTGAAATTCCAGTAAACTTGGGAGTTTTGTGGAAGCTCTGCAAACACTTACATAAGAAAGCGTATTTTCCTTGCCTCTGCTTGGGGATACTTCAGCGGGGGACAATGCATAGAGAGTGCACTGAGAACTAATTGAGTGAGCCAAGTTTCAAACAGGTATCACAAACTGTGTTTGATTTAGCATTCCAAATGCATGTATTCACATAGGGACAAAAGAAGTTAAACCTAAAAATTCAAAGTGTTCCTGCAAAGGAACTCTTCAACATAAGATTACCGAAATTTGGGCTGCCAAGTGCAACCCCATATACTCATTTTTGCTGCCAAGTTTCAACAAGATCGGGTGAAAAAACATTTGCTGAGAGTCCAGTAAACTCTTGAGTCCTGTGGATGCTCTACAAACACGTTCAAATGAAAGTCTATTTTTCTTTGCTCTGCTTAGGGGTACATAAACCGGTAAGAAAGCGTAGAGAGCACAATGAGAATTCATTCAGTGAGTCAAGTTTCAAGCAGCTAGCACAAACCGTGTTTGATTTAGATTTTCAAAAGCATGTATCCCTAGAGGGGAAAATGTAGTAAAACCTAAATATTCAAAGTCGTCCTGCAAAGGAATGCTTCAACCTAGCAGAACAAAATTTGTGCAGCCAAGCGCAACTGGTATACACCTTTTTCCTACCAAGTATCAACAAAGATAGGGTGACAAAATATTTGCTGAGGTTTCCGTATCTCTGAGTTTTTTGGGAAGCTCGGTGAATACTTTCCAAAGAAAGTGTGTTTTCCTTGCCTCTGCTTAGGGCTACTTCAACAGGGAACAATGCATAGAGAGTGCACTGAGAACTAGTTGAATGAGTCAAGTTACAAGCACACAGCAAAAACCGTGTTTGATTTAGAGTTCCATATGCATGTATCCCTATAGGGGAAAATGAAGTGAAACCTAAAATTTCAAAGTATTCCTGCAAACCAACTATTCAACCTAGAAGATCTAAATTTGGGCAGCCAAATGCAACTGGTATAATTATCTTTCTGTCGAGTTAACAACAAGTTAGGGTGAAAAAATATTTGCTGAGATTCCAGGAAACTCAAAGTTCTGTGCAATCACTGCAAATGCTTTTCCAATTAAAGTTTCTTTCCCTGGCCTCTGCTTAGGGTTACTTCAACAGAAAACAAAGCATAGAGATCGCACTGAGAACTAGTTGAGTGAGTTTCAGTTTCAAGCAGCTAGCATAAACCGTGTTTGATTTATAAGTCCAAATGCATACGTCCCTATAAGGAAAAGTGAAGTGAAACCTAAAAATTCAAAGTGTTCCTGCAAACGAACTTTTCAACCGAGAAGAACGACATTTGGGTAGCTAAGTGCAACTGGTATACTCATCTTTCCTGACAAGGGTCATCAAGATCAGGTGAGTAAATATTTGCAGAGATTCCAGTTCACTTGGAGCTCTGTTGAAGCTCTGTAAATGCTTTCTAAGGAAAGCGTATGTTCCTCGCCTCCACTTAGGACCACTTCAACAGGGAACAAAGCACAGAGAGTACACCAGGAACTAATTGAGTGAGTCAAGCTTCAAGCAGCTGGCACAAACAGTGTTTGATTTAGAGTTCCAAATGCATGTATTCCTATAGGTTAAAATGAAGAGACCCCCCCCCCCCCCCAAATGCAATGTCTTCCTGAAAGCACATGCTTCAACTTAGAAGAACGAAATTTTGGCAGGCAAATGCAACTGGTATACTCATCTTTCTTACCTAGGATCAACAAGATCAAGTGAAAAAATATTCGCTGAAATTCCAGTAAACTTGGGAGTTTTGTGGAAGCTCTGCAAACACTTACATAAGAAAGCGTATTTTCCTTGCCTCTGCTTGGGGATACTTCAGCGGGGACAATGCATAGAGAGTGCACTGAGAACTAATTGAGTGAGCCAAGTTTCAAACAGGTATCACAAACTGTGTTTGATTTAGCATTCCAAATGCATGTATTCACATAGGGACAAAAGAAGTTAAACCTAAAAATTCAAAGTGTTCCTGCAAAGGAACTCTTCAACATAAGATTACGAAATTTGGGCTGCCAAGTGCAACCCATATACTCATTTTTGCTGCCAAGTTTCAACAAGATCGGGTGAAAAAACATTTGCTGAGAGTCCAGTAAACTCTTGAGTCCTGTGGATGCTCTACAAACACGTTCAAATGAAAGTCTATTTTCTTTGCTCTGCTTAGGGGTACATAAACCGTTAAGAAAGCGTAGAGAGCACAATGAGAATTCATTCAGTGAGTCAAGTTTCAAGCAGCTAGCACAAACCGTGTTTGATTTAGATTTTCAAAAGCATGTATCCCTAGAGGGGAAAATGTAGTAAAACCTAAATATTCAAAGTCGTCCTGCAAAGGAATGCTTCAACCTAGCAGAACAAAATTTGTGCAGCCAAGCGCAACTGGTATACACCTTTTTCCTACCAAGTATCAACAAGATAGGGTGACAAATATTTGCTGAGGTTTCCGTAATCTCTGAGTTTTTTGGAAGCTCGTGAATACTTTCCAAAGAAAGTGTGTTTTCCTTGCCTCTGCTTAGGGCTACTTCAACAGGGAACAATGCATAGAGAGTGCACTGAGAACTAGTTGAATGAGTCAAAGTTACAAGCACACAGCAAAAACCGTGTTTGATTTAGAGTTCCATATGCATGTATCCCTATAGGGAAAATGAAGTGAAAACCTAAAATTTCAAAGTATTCCTGCAAACCAACTATTCAACCTAGAAGATCTAAATTTGGGCAGCCAATGCAACTGGTATAATATCTTTCCTGTCGAGTTAACAACAAGTTAGGGTGAAAAAATATTTGCTGAGATTCCAGGAAACTCAAAGTTCTGTGCAATCACTGCAAATGCTTTCCATTAAAGTTTCTTTCCCTGGCCTCTGCTTAGGGTTACTTCAACAGAAAACAAAGCATAGAGATCGCACTGAGAACTAGTTGAGTGAGTTTCAGTTTCAAGCAGCTAGCATAAACCGTGTTTGATTTATAAGTCCAAATGCATACGTCCCTATAAGGAAAAGTGAAGTGAAACCTAAAAATTCAAAGTGTTCCTGCAAACGAACTTTTCAACCGAGAAGAACGACATTTGGGTAGCTAAGTGCAACTGGTATACTCATCTTTCCTGACAAGGGTCATCAAGATCAGGTGAGTAAATATTGCAGAGATTCCAGTTCACTTGGGCTCTGTTGAAGCTCTGTAAATGCTTTCTAAGGAAAGCGTATGTTCCTCGCCTCCACTTAGGACCACTTCAACAGGGAACAAAGCACAGAGAGTACACCAGGAACTAATTGAGTGAGTCAAGCTTCAAGCAGCTGGCACAAACAGTGTTTGATTTAGAGTTCCAAATGCATGTATTCCTATAGGTTAAAATGAAGAGAAACCCCCCCCCCCCCCCAAATGCAATGTCTTCCTGAAAGCACATGCTTCAACTTAGAAGAACGAAATTTTGGCAGGCAAATGCAACTGGTATACTCATCTTTCTTACCTAGGATCAACAAGATCAAGTGAAAAAATATTCGCTGAAATTCCAGTAAACTTGGGAGTTTTGTGGAAGCTCTGCAAACACTTACATAAGAAAGCGTATTTTCCTTGCCTCTGCTTGGGGATACTTCAGCGGGGGACAATGCCTAGAGAGTGCACTGAGAACTAATTGAGTGAGCCAAGTTTCAAACAGGTATCACAAACTGTGTTTGATTTAGCATTCCAAATGCATGTATTCACATAGGGAAAAAAGAAGTTAAACCTAAAAATTCAAAGTGTTCCTGCAAAGGAACTCTTCAACATAAGATTACGAAATTTGGGCTTCCAAGTACAACCCATATACTCATTTTTGCTGCCAAGTTTCAACAAGATCGGGTGAAAAAACATTTGCTGAGAGTCCAGTAAACTCTTGAGTTCTGTGGATGCTCTACAACACGTTCAAATGAAAGTCTATTTTTCTTTGCTCTGCTTAGGGGTACATAAACCGGTAACAAAGCGTAGAGAGCACAATGAGAATTCATTCAGTGAGTCAAGTTTCAAGCAGCTAGCACAAACCGTGTTTGATTTAGATTTTCAAAAGCATGTATCCCTAGAGGGGAAAATGTAGTAAAACCTAAATATTCAAAGTCGTCCTGCAAAGGAATGCTTCAACCTAGCAGAACAAAATTTGTGCAGCCAAGCGCAACTGGTATACACCTTTTTCCTTCCAAGTATCAACAAGATAGGGTGACAAAATATTTGCTGAGGTTTCCGTAATCTCTGAGTTTTTTGGAAGCTCGGTGAATACTTTCCAAAGAAAGTGTGTTTTCCTTGCCTCTGCTTAGGGCTACATCAACACTGAACAATGCATAGAGAGTGCACTGAGAACTAGTTGAATGAGTCAAGTTACAAGCACACAGCAAAAACCGTGTTTGATTTAGAGTTTCCATATGCATGTATCCCTATAGGGGAAAATGAAGTGAAACTAAAATTTCAAAGTATTCCTGCAAACCAACTATTCAACCTAGAAGATCTAAATTGGGCAGCCAAATGCAACCGGTATACTTATCTTTCCTGTCGAGATAAAAACAAGTTAGGGTGAAAAGATATTTGCTTAGATTCCAGGAAACTCAAAGTTATGTGCAATCACTGCAAATGCTTTCCAATGAAAGTTTCTTTCCCTGGCCTCTGCTTAGGGTTACTTCAACAGAAAACAAAGCATAGAGATCGCACTGAGAACTAGTTGAGTGCGTTTCAGTTCAAGCAGCTAGCATAAACCGTGTTTGATTTATAAGTCCAAATGCATACGTCCCTATAAGGAAAAGTGAAGTGAACCTAAAAATTCAAAGTGTTCCTGCAAACGAACTTTTCAACCTAGAAGAACGACATTTGGGTAGCTAAGTGCAACAGGTATACTCATCTTTCCTGACAAGGGTCATCAAGATCAGGTGAGTAAATATTTGCAGAGATTCCAGTTAACTTGGAGCTCTGCTGAAGCTCTGTAAATGCTTTCTAAGGAAAGCGTGTGTTCCTCGCCTCCACTTAGGACCACTTCGACAGGGAACAAAGCACAGAGAGTACACCAGGAACTAATTGAGTGAGTCAAGCTTCAAGCAGCTGGCACAAACAGTGTTTGATTTAGAGTTCCAAATGCATGTATTCCTATAGGTTAAAATGAAGAGAAACCCCCACCCCCCCAATTGCAATGTCTTCCTGAAAGCACATGCTTCAACTTAGAAGAACGAAATTTTGGCAGGCAAATGCAACTGGTATACTCATCTTTCTTACCTAGGATCAACAAGATCAAGTGAAAAAATATTCTCTGAAATTCCAGTAAACTTGGGGAGTTTTGTGGAAGCTCTGCAAACACTTACATAAGAAAGCATATTTTCCTTGCCTCTGCTTGGGGATACTTCAGCGGGGGACAATGAATAGAGAGTGCACTGAGAACTAATTGAGTGAGCCAAGTTTCAAACAGGTATCACAAACTGTGTTTGATTTAGCATTCCAAATGCATGTATTCACATAGGGAAAAAAGAAGTTAAACCCAAAAATTCAAAGTATTCCTGCAAAGGAACTCTTCAACATAAGATTACGAAATTTGGGCTGCCAAGTGCAACCCATATACTCATTTTTGCTGCCAAGTTTCAAAAGATCGGGTGAAAAAACATTTGCTGAGAGTCCAGTAAACTCTTGAGTTCTGTGGATGCTCTACAAACACGTTCAAATGAAAGTCTATTTTTCTTTGCTCTGCTTAGGGGTACATAAACCGGTAAAGAAGCGTAGAGAGCACAATGAGAATTCATTCAGTGAGTCAAGTTTCAAGCAGCTAGCACAAACCGTGTTTGATTTAGATTTTCAAAAGCATGTATCCTAGAGGGGAAAATGTAGTAAAACCTAAATATTCAAAGTCGTCCTGCAAAGGAATGCTTCAACCTAGCAGAACAAAATTTGTGCAGCCAAGCACAACTGATATACACCTTTTTCCTACCAAGTATCAACAAGATAGGGTGACAAAATATTTGCTGAGGTTTCCGTAATCTCTGAGTTTTTTGGAAGCTCGGTGAATACTTTCCAAAGAAAGTGTGTTTTCCTTGCCTCTGCTTAGGGCTACTTCAACAGGGAACAATGCATAGAGAGTGCACTGAGAACTAGTTGAATGAGTCAAGTTACAAGCACACAGCAAAAACCGTGTTTGATTAGAGTTCCATATGCATGTATCCCTATAGGGGAAAATGAAGTGAAACATAAAATTTCAAAGTATTCCTGCAAACCAACTATTCAACCCAGAAGATCTAAATTTGGGCAGCCAAATGCAACCGGTATACTTATCTTTCCTGTCGAGATAAAAACAAGTTAGGGTGAAAAGATATTTGCTTAGATTCCAGGAAACTCAAAGTTCTGTGCAATCACTGCAAATGCTTTCCAATGAAAGTTTCTTTCCCTGGCCTCTGCTTAGGGTTACTTCAACAGAAAACAAAGCATAGAGATCGCACTGAGAACTAGTTGAGTGCGTTTCTGTTTCAAGCAGCTAGCATAAACCGTGTTTGATTTATAAGTCCAAATGCATACGTCCCTATAAGGAAAAGTGAAGTGAAACTAAAAATTCAAAGTGTTCCTGCAAACGAACTTTTCAACCTAGAAGAACGACATTTGGGTAGCTAAGTGCAACAGGTATACTCATCTTTCCTGACAAGGGTCATCAAGATCAGGTGAGTAAATATTTGCAGAGATTCCAGTTCACTTGGAGCTCTGCTGAAGCTCTGTAAATGCTTTCTAAGGAAAGCGTGTGTTCCTCGCCTCCCACTTAGGACCACTTCGACAGGGAACAAAGCACAGAGAGTACACCAGGAACTAATTGAGTGAGTCAAGCTTCAAGCAGCTGGCACAAACAGTGTTTGATTTAGAGTTCCAAATGCATGTATTCCTATAGGTTAAAATGAAGAGAACCCCCCCCCCCCAAATGCAATGTCTTCCTGAAAGCACATGCTTCAACTTAGAAGAACGAAATTTTGGCAGGCAAATGCAACTGGTATACTCATCTTTCTTACCTAGGATCAACAAGATCAAGTGAAAAAATATTCGCTGAAATTCCAGTAAACTTGGGAGTTTTGTGGAAGCTCTGCAAACACTTACATAAGAAAGCATATTTTCCTTGCCTCTGCTTGGGGATACTTCAGCGGGGGACAATGAATAGAGAGTGCACTGAGAACTAATTGAGTGAGCCAAGTTTCAAACAGGTATCACAAACTGTGTTTGATTTAGCATTCCAAATGCATGTATTCACATAGGGAAAAAAGAAGTTAAACCCAAAAATTCAAAGTATTCCTGCAAAGGAACTCTTCAACATAAGATTACGAAATTTGGGCTGCCAAGTGCAACCCATATACTCATTTTGCTGCCAAGTTTCAAAGATCGGGTGAAAAAACATTTGCTGAGAGTCCAGTAAACTCTTGAGTTCTGAGGATGCTCTACAACACGTTCAAATGAAAGTCTATTTTTCTTTGCTCTGCTTAGGGGTACATAAACCGGTAACGAAGCGTAGAGAGCACAATGAGAATTCATTCAGTGAGTCAAGTTTCAAGCAGCTAGCACAAACCGTGTTTGATTTAGATTTTCAAAAGCATGTATCCCTAGAGGGAAAATGTAGTAAAACCTAAATATTCAAAGTCGTCCTGCAAAGGAATGCTTCAACCTAGCAGAACAAAATTTGTGCAGCCAAGCACAACTGGTATACACCTTTTTCCTACCAAGTATCAACAAGATAGGGTGACAAAATATTTGCTGAGGTTTCCGTAATCTCTGAGTTTTTTGGAAGCTCGGTGAATACTTTCCAAAGAAAGTGTGTTTTCCTTGCCTCTGCTTAGGGCTACTTCAACAGGGAACAATGCATAGAGAGTGCACTGAGAACTAGTTGAATGAGTCAAGTTACAAGCACACAGCAAAAACCGTGTTTGATTTAGAGTTCCATATGCATGTATCCCTATAGGGGAAAATGAAGTGAAACCTAAAATTTCAAAGTATTCCTGCAAACCAACTATTCAACCTAGAAGATCTAAATTTGGGCAGCCAAATGCAACCAGTCTACTTATCTTTCCTGTCGAGTTAACAACAAGTTAGGGTGAAAAAATATTTGCTGAGATTCCAGGAAACTCAAAGTTCTGTGCAATCACTGCAAATGCTTTCCAATGAAAGTTTCTTTCCCTGGCCTCTGCTTAGGGTTACTTCAACAGAAAACAAAGCATAGAGATCGCACTGAGAACTAGTTGAATGAGTTTCAGTTTCAAGCAGCTAGCATCAACAGTGTTTGATTTATAAGTCCAAATGCATACGTCCCTATAAGGAAAAGTGAAGTGAAACCTAAAAATTCAAAGTGTTCCTGCAAACGAACTTTTCAACCTAGAAGAACGACATTTGGGTAGCTAAGTGCAACTGGTATACTCATCTTTCCTGACAAGGGTCATCAAGATCAGGTGAGTAAATATTTGCAGAGATTCCAGTTCACTTGGAGCTCTGTTGAAGCTCTGTAAATGCTTTCTAAGGAAAGCGTATGTTCCTCGCCTCCACTTAGGACCACTTCAACAGGGAACAAAGCACAGAGAGTACACCAGGAACGAATTGAGTGAGTGAAGCTTCAAGCAGCTGGCACAAACAGTGTTTGATTTAGAGTTCCAAATGCATGTATTCCTATAGGTTAAAATGAAGAGAACCCCCCCCCCCAAATGCAATGTCTTCCTGAAAGCACATGCTTCAACTTAGAAGAACGAATTTTGGCAGGCAAATGCAACTGGTATACTCATCTTTCTTACCTAGGATCAACAAGATCAAGTGAAAAAATATTCGCTGAAATTCCAGTAAACTTGGGAGTTTTGTGGAAGCTCTGCAAACACTTACATAAGAAAGCGTATTTTCCTTGCCTCTGCTTGGGATACTTCAGCGGGGGACAATGCATAGAGAGTGCACTGAGAACTAATTGAGTGAGCCAAGTTTCAAACAGGTATCACAAACTGTGTTTGATTTAGCATTCCAAATGCATGTGTTCACATAGGGAAAAAAGAAGTTAAACCTAAAAATTCAAAGAGTTCCTGCAAAGGAACTCTTCAACATAAGATTACGAAATTTGGCTGCCAAGTGCAACCCATATACTCATTTTGCTGCCAAGTTTCAACAAGATCGGGTGAAAAAACATTTGCTGAGAGTCCAGTAAACTCTTGAGTTCTGTGGATGCTCTACAATCACGTTCAAATGAAAGTCTATTTTTCTTTGCTCTGCTTAGGGGTACATAAACCGGTAACGAAGCGTAGAGAGCACAATGAGAATTCATTCAGTGAGTCAAGTTTCAAGCAGCTAGCACAAACCGTGTTTGATTTAGATTTTCAAAAGCATGTATCCCTAGAGGGGAAAATGTAGTAAAACCTAAATATTCAAAGTCGTCCTGCAAAGCAATGCTTCAACCTAGCAGAACAAAATTGTGCAGCCAAGCGCAACTGGTATACACCTTTTCCTACCAAGTTTCAAGAAGATACTGTGACAAAATATTTGCTGAGGTTTCCGTAATCTCTGAGTTTTTTGGAAGCTCGGTGAATACTTTCCAAAGAAAGTGTGTTTTCCTTGCCTCTGCTTAGGGCTACTTCAACAGGGAACAATGCATAGAGAGTGCACTGAGAACTAGTTGAATGAGTCAAGTTACAAGCACACAGCAGAAACCGTGTTTGATTTAGAGTTCCATATGCATGTATCCCTATAGGGGAAAATGAAGTGAAACCTAAAATTTCAAAGTATTCCTGCAAACCAACTATTCAACCCAGAAGATCTAAATTTGGGCAGCCAAATGCAACCTGTCTACTTATCTTTCCTGTCGAGTTAACAACAAGTTAGGGTGAAAAGATAGTTGCTTAGATTCCAGGAAACTCAAAGTTCTGTGCAATCACTGCAAATGCTTTCCAATGAAAGTTTCTTTCCCTGGCCTCTGCTTAGGGTTACTTCAACAGAAAACAAAGCATAGAGATCGCACTGAGAACTAGTTGAGTGAGTTTCAGTTTCAAGCAGCTAGCATCAACGTGTTTGATTTATAAGTCCAAATGCATACGTCCCTAAAAGGAAAAGTGAAGTGAAACCTAAAAATTCAAAGTGTTCCTGTAAACGAACTTTTCAACCTAGAAGAACGACATTTGGGTAGCTAAGTGCACTGGTATACTCATCTTTCCTGACAAGGGTCATCAAGATCAGGTGAGTAAATATTTGCAGAGATTCCAGTTAACTTGGAGCTCTGTTGAAGCTCTGTAAATGCTTTCTAAGGAAAGCATATGTTCCTCGCCTCCACTTAGGACCACTTCAACAGGGAACAAAGCACAGAGAGTACACCAGGAACGAATTGAGTGAGTCAAGCTTCAGCAGCTGGCACAAACAGTGTTTGATTTAGAGTTCCAAATGCATGTATTCCTATAGTTTAAAATGAAGAGAAACCCCCCCAAATGCAATGTCTTCCTGAAAGCACATGCTTCAACTTAGAAGAACGAAAATTTTGGCAGGCAAATGCAACTGGTATACTCATCTTTCTTACCTAGGATCAACAAGATCAAGTGAAAAATATTCGCTGAAATTCCAGTAAACTTGGGAGTTTTGTGGAAGCTCTGCAAACACTTACATAAGAAAGCGTATTTTCCTTGCCTCTGCTTGGGGATACTTCAGCGGGGGACAATGCATAGAGAGTGCACTGAGAACTAATTGAGTGAGCCAAGTTTCAAACAGGTATCACAAACTGTGTTTGATTTAGCATTCCAAATGCATGTATTCACATAGGAAAAAAGAAGTTAAACCTAAAAATTCAAAGTGTTCCTGCAAAGGAACTCTTCAACATAAGATTACGAAATTTGGGCTGCCAAGTGCAACCCATATACTCATTTTGCTGCCAAGTTTCAAAAAAATCGGGTGAAAAAACATTTGCTGAGAGTCCAGTAAACTCTTGAGTTCTGTGGATGCTCTACAACACGTTCAAATGAAAGTCTATTTTTCTTTGCTCTGCTTAGGGGTACATAAACCGGTAACGAAGCGTAGAGAGCACAATGAGAATTCATTTCAGTGAGTCAAGTTTCAAGCAGCTAGCACAAACCGTGTTTGATTTAGATTTCAAAAGCATGTATCCCTAGAGGGGAAAATGTAGTAAAACCTAAATATTCAAAGTCGTCCTGCAAAGGAATGCTTCAACCTAGCAGAAGAAAATTTGTGCAGCCAAGCGCAACTGGTATACACCTTTTTCCTACCAAGTATCAACAAGATAGGGTGACAAAATATTTGCTGAGGTTTCCGTAATCTCTGAGTTTTTTGGATGCTCGGTGAATACTTTCCAAAGAAAGGGTGTTTTCCTTTCCTCTGCTTAGGGCTACTTCAACAGGGAACAATGCATAGAGAGTGCACTGAGAACTAGTTGAATGAGTCAAGATACAAGCACACAGCAGAAACCGTGTTTGATTTAGAGTTCCATATGCATGTATCCCTATAGGGGAAAATGAAGTGAAACCTAAAATTTCAAAGTATTCCTGCAAACCAACTATTCAACCTAGATGATCTAAATTTGGGCAGCCAAATGCAACCGGTATACTTATCTTTCCTGTCGAGTTAACAACAAGTTAGGGTGAAAAAATATTTGCTGAGATTCCAGGAAACTCAAAGTTCTGTGGAATCACTGCAAATGCTTTCCAATGAAAGTTTCTTTCCCTGGCATCTGCTTAGGGTTACTTCAACAGAAAACAAAGCATAGAGATTGCACTGAGAACTAGTTGAGTGAGTTTCAGTTTCAAGCAGCTAGCATCAACCGTGTTTGATTTATAAGTCCAAATGCATACGTCCTATAAGGAAAAGTGAAGTGAAACCTAAAAATTCAAAGTGTTCCTGCAAACGAACTTTTCAACCTAGAAGAACGACATTTGGGTAGCTAAGTGCAACTGGTATACTCATCTTTCCTGACAAGGGTCATCAAGATCAGGTGAGTCAATATTTGCAGAGATTCCAGTTAACTTGGAGCTCTGTTGAAGCTCTGTAAATGCTTTCTAAGGAAAGCGTATGTTCCTCGCCTCCACTTTAGGACCACTTCAACAGGGAACAAAGCACAGAGAGTACACCAGGAACTAATTGAGTGAGTCAAGCTTCAAGCAGCTAGCACAAACAGTGTTTGATTTAGAGTTCCAAATGCATGTATTCCTATAGGTTAAAATGAAGAGAAACCCCCCCAAATGCAATGTCTTCCTGAAAGCACATGCTTCAACTTAGAAGAACGAAATTTTGGCAGGCAAATGCAACTGGTATACTCATCTTTCTTACCTAGGATCAACAAGATCAAGTGAAAAATATTCGCTGAAATTCCAGTAAACTTGGGAGTTTGTGGAAGCTCTGCAAACACTTACATAAGAAAGCGTATTTTCCTTGCCTCTGCTTGGGGATACTTCAGCGGGGACAATGCATAGAGAGTGCACTGAGAACTAATAGAGTGAGCCAAGTTTCAAACAGGTATCACAAACTGTGTTTGATTTAGCATTCCAAATGCATGTATTCACATAGGGAAAAAAGAAGTTAAACCTAAAAATTCAAAGTGTTCCTGCAAAGGAACTCTTCAACATAAGATTACGAAATTTGGGCTGCCAAGTGCAACCCATATACTCATTTTTGCTGCAAGTTTCAACAAGATCGATTGAAAAAACATTTGCTGAGAGTCCAGTAAACTCTTGAGTTCTGTGAATGCTCTACAACACGTTCAAATGAAAGTCTATTTTTCTTTGCTCTGCTTAGGGGTACATAAAACGGTAACGAAGCGTAGAGAGCACAATGAGAATTCATTCAGTGAGTCAAGTTTCAAGCAGCTAGCACAACCGTGTTTGATTTAGATTTTCAAAAGCATGTATCCCTAGAGGGGAATATGTAGTAAAACCTAAATATTCAAAGTCATCCTACAAAGGGATGCTTCAACCTAGCAGAACAAAATTTGTGCAGCCAAGCGCAACTGGTATACACCTTTTCCTACCAAGTATCAACAAGATAGGGTGACAAAATATTTGCTGAGGTTTCCGTAATCTCTGAGTTTTTTGGAAGCTCGGTGAATACTTTCCAAAGAAAGTGTGTTTTCCTTGCCTCTGCTTAGGGCTAGTTCAACAGGGAACAATGCATAGAGAGTGCACTGAGAACTAGTTGAATGAGTCAAGTTACAAGCACACAGCAAAAACCGTGTTTGATTTAGAGTTCCATATGCATGTATCCCTATAGGGAAATGAAGTGAAACCTAAAATTCAAAGTATTCCTGCAAACCAACTATTCAACCTAGAAGATCTAAATTCGGGCAGCCAAATGCAACCGGTCTACTTATCTTTCCTGTCGAGTTAACAACATGTTAGGGTGAAAAAATATTTGCTGAGATTCCAGGAAACTCAAAGTTCTGTGGAATCACTGCAAATGCTTTCCAATGAAAGTTTCTTTCCCTGGCCTCTGCTTAGGGTTACTTCAACAGAAAACAAAGCATAGAGATCGCACTGAGAACTAGTTGAGTGAGTTTCACTTTCAAGCAGCTAGCATAAACCGTGTTTGATTTATAAGTCCAAATGCATACGTCCCGATAAGGAAAAGTGAAGTGAAACCTAAAATTCAAAGTGTTCCTGCAAACGAACTCTTCAACCTAGAAGAACGACATTTGGGTAGCTAAGTGCAACTGGTATACTCATCTTTCCTGACAAGGGTCATCAAGATCAGGTGAGTAAATATTTGCAGAGATTCCAGTTCACTTGGAGCTCTGTTGAAGCTCTGTAAATGCTTTCTAAGGAAAGCGTATGTTCCTCGCCTCCACTTAGGACCACTTCAACAGGGAACAAAGCACAGAGAGTACACCAGGAAGTAATTGAGTGAGTCCAAGCTTCAAGCAGCTAGCACAAACAGTGTTTGAATTAGAGTTCCAAATGCACGTATTCCTATAGGTTAAAATGAAGACAAACCCCCCCAAATGCAATGTCTTCCTGAAAGCACATGCTTCAACTTAGAAGAACGAAATTTTGGCAGGCAAATGCAACTGGTATACTCATCTTTCTTACCTAGGATCAACAAGATCAAGTGAAAAAATATTCGCTGAAATTCCAGTAAACTTGGGAGTTTTGTGGAAGCTCTGCAACACTTACATAAGAAAGCGTATTTTCCTTGCCTCTGCTTGGGGATACTTCAGCGGGGGACAATGCATAGAGAGTGCACTGAGAACTAATTGAGTGAGCCAAGTTTCAAACAGGTATCACAAACTGTGTTTGATTTAGCATGCCAAATGCATGTATTCACATAGGGAAAAAAGAAGTTAAACCTAAAAATTCAAAGTGTTCCTGCAAAGGAACTCTTCAACATAAGATTACGAAATTTGGGCTGCCAAGTGCAACCCATATACTCATTTTTGCTGCCAAGTTTCGACAAGATCGGGTGAAAAAACATTTGCTGAGAGTCCAGTAAACTCTTGAGTTCTGTGGATGCTCTACAAACACGTTCAAATGAAAGTCTATTTTTCTTTGTTCTGCTTAGGGGTACATAAACCGGTAACGAAGCGTAGAGAGCACAATGAGAATTCATTCAGTGAGTCAAGTTTCAAGCAGCTAGCACAAACCGTGTTTGATTTAGATTTTCAAAAGCATGTATCCCTAGAGGGAAAATGTAGTAAAACCTAAATATTCAAAGTCATCCTGCAAAGGGATGCTTCAACCTAGCAGAACAAAATTTGTGCAGCCAAGCGCAACTGGTATACACCTTTTTCCTACCAAGTATCAACAAGATAGGGTGACAAAATATTTGCTGAGGTTTCCGTAATCTCTGAGTTTTTGGAAGCTCGGTGAATACTTTCCAAAGAAAGTGTGTTTTCCTTGCCTCTGCTTAGGGCTACTTCAACAGGGAACAATGCATAGAGAGTGCACTGAGAACTAGTTGAATGAGTCAAGTTACAAGCACACAGCAAAAACCGTGTTTGATTTAGAGTTCCATGTGCATGTATCCCTATAGGGGAAAATGAAGTGAAACCTAAAATTTCAAAGTATTCCTGCAAACCAACTATTCAACCTAGAAGATCTAAATTTGGGAAGCCAAATGCAACCGGTATACTTATCTTTCCTGTCGAGTTAACAACAAGTTAGGGTGAAAAAATATTTGCTGAGATTCCAGAAACTCAAAGTTCTGTGGAATCACTGCAAATGCTTTCCAATGAAAGTTTCTTTCCCTGGCCTCTGCTTAGGGTTACTTCAACAGAAAACAAAGCATAGAGATCGCACTGAGAACTAGTTGAGTGAGTTTCAGTTTCAAGCAGCTAGCATAAACCGTGTTTGATTTATAAGTCCAAATGCATACGTCCCTATAAGGAAAAGTGAAGTGAAACCTAAAAATTCAAAGTGTTCCTGCAAACGAACTTTTCAACCTAGAAGAACGACATTTGGGTAGCTAAGTGCAACTGGTATACTCATCTTTCCTGACAAGGGTCATCAAGATCAGGTGAGTAAATATTTGCAGAGATTCCAGTTCACTTGGAGCTCTGTTGAAGCTCTGTAAATGCTTTCTAAGGAAAGCGTATGTTCCTCGCCTCCACTTAGGACCACTTCAACAGGGAACAAAGCACAGAGAGTACACCAGGAACTAATTGAGTGAGTCAAGCTTCAAGCAGCTAGCACAAACAGTGTTTGATTTAGAGTTCCAAATGCATGTATTCCTATAGGTTAAAATGAAGAGAAACCCCCCCCCCCCAAATGCAATGTCTTCCTGAAAGCACATGCTTCAACTTAGAAGAACGAAATTTTGGCAGGCAAATGCAACTGGTATACTCATCTTTCTTACCTAGGATCAACAAGATCAAGTGAAAAAATATTCGCTGAAATTCCTGTAAACTTGGGAGTTTTGTGGAAGCTCTGCAAACACTTACATAAGAAAGCGTATTTTCCTTGCCTCTGCTTGGGGATACTTCAGCGGGGGACAATGCATAGAGAGTGCACTGAGAACTAATTGAGTGAGCCAAGTTTCAAACAGGTATCACAAACTGTGTTTGATTTAGCATTCCAAATGCATGTATTCACATAGGGAAAAAAGAAGTTAAACCTAAAAATTCAAAGTGTTCCTGCAAAGGAACTCTTCAACATAAGATTACGAAATTTGGGCTGCCAAGTGCAACCCATATACTCATTTTTGCTGCCAAGTTTCAACAAGATCGGTTGAAAAAACATTTGCTGAGAGTCCAGTAAACTCTTGAGTTCTGTGGATGCTCTACAAACACGTTCAAATGAAAGTCTACTTTTCTTTGCTCTGCTTAGGGGTACATAAACTGGTAACAAAGCATAGAGAGGACAATGAGAATTCATTCAGTGAGTCAAGTTTCAAGCAGCTAGCACAAACCGTGTTTGATTTAGATTTTCAAAAGCATGTATCCCTAGAGGGAAAATGTAGTAAAACCTAAATATTCAAAGTCATCCTGCAAAGGAATGCTTCAACCTAGCAGAACAAAATTTGTGCAGCCAAGTGCAACTGGTATACACCTTTTTCCTACCAAGTATCAACAAGATAGGGTGACAATATATTTGCTGAGTTTTCCGTAATCTCTGAGTTTTTGGAAGCTCGGTGAATACTTTCCAAAGAAAGTGTGTTTTCCTTGCCTCTGCTTAGGGCTACTTCAACAGGGAACAATGCATAGAGAGTGCACTGAGAACTAGTTGAATGAGTCA
The DNA here is from genome assembly GCF_047511675.1 of Marmota flaviventris. Taxonomy (NCBI): domain Eukaryota; kingdom Metazoa; phylum Chordata; class Mammalia; order Rodentia; family Sciuridae; genus Marmota; species Marmota flaviventris. The sequence continues at coordinate 35,468 of NW_027287816.1, read as the reverse complement.
AGTTACAAGCACACAGCAAAAACCGTGTTTGATTTAGAGTTCCATGTGCATGTATCCCTATAGGGGAAAATGAAGTGAAACCTAAAATTTCAAAGTATTCCTGCAAACCAACTATTCAACCTAGAAGATCTAAATTTGGGCAGCCAAATGCAACCGGTATACTTATCTTTCCTGTCGAGTTAACAACAAGTTATGGTGAAAAAATATTTGCTGAGATTCCAGGAAACTCAAAGTTCTGTGGAATCACTGCAAATGCTTTCCAATGAAAGTTTCTTTCCCTGGCCTCTGCTTAGGGTTACTTCAACAGAAAACAAAGCATAGAGATCGCACTGAGAACTAGTTGAGTGAGTTTCAGTTTCAAGCAGCTAGCATAAACCGTGTTTGATTTATAAGTCCAAATGCATACGTCCCTATAAGGAAAAGTGAAGTGAAACCTAAAAATTCAAAGTGTTCCTGCAAACGAACTTTTCAACCTAGAAGAACGACATTTGGGTAGCTAAGTGCAACTGGTATACTCATCTTTCCTGACAAGGGTCATCAAGATCAGGTGAGTAAATATTTGCAGAGATTCCAGTTCACTTGGAGCTCTGTTGAAGCTCTGTAAATGCTTTCTAAGGAAAGCGTATGTTCCTCGCCTCCACTTAGGACCACTTCAACAGGGAACAAAGCACAGAGAGTACACCAGGAACTAAATGAGTGATTCAAGCTTCAAGCAGCTAGCACAAACAGTGTTTGATTTAGAGTTCCAAATGCATGTATTCCTATAGGTTAAAATGAAGAGAACCCCCCCCCCCCCAAATGCAATGTCTTCCTGAAAAGCACATGCTTCAACTTAGAAGAACGAAATTTTGGCAGGCAAATGCAACTGGTATACTCATCTTTCTTACCTAGGATCAACAAGATCAAGTGAAAAAATATTCGCTGAAATTCCTGTAAACTTGGGAGTTTTGTGGAAGCTCTGCAAACACTTACATAAGAAAGCGTATTTTCCTTGCCTCTGCTTGGGGATACTTCAGCGGGGGACAATGCATAGAGAGTGCACTGAGAACTAATTGAGTGAGCCAAGTTTCAAACAGGTATCACAAACTGTGTTTGATTTAGCATTCCAAATGCATGTATTCACATAGGGAAAAAAGAAGTTAAACCTAAAAATTCAAAGTGTTCCTGCAAAGGAACTCTTCAACATAAGATTACGAAATTTGGGCTGCCAAGTGCAACCCATATACTCATTTTTGCTGCCAAGTTTCAACAAGATCGGGTGAAAAAACATTTGCTGAGAGTCCAGTAAACTCTTGAGTTCTGTGGATGCTCTACAAACACGTTCAAATGAAAGTCTACTTTTCTTTGCTCTGCTTAGGGGTACATAAACTGGTAACAAAGCATAGAGAGCACAATGAGAATTCATTCAGTGAGTCAAGTTTCAAGCAGCTAGCACAAACCGTGTTTGATTTAGATTTTCAAAAGCATGTATCCCTAGAGGGGAAAATGTAGTAAAACCTAAATATTCAAAGTCATCCTGCAAAGGAATGCTTCAACCTAGCAGAACAAAATTTGTGCAGCCAAGTGCAACTGGTATACACCTTTTTCCTACCAAGTATCAACAAGATAGGGTGACAATATATTTGCTGAGTTTTCCGTAATCTCTGAGTTTTTTGGAAGCTCGGTGAATACTTTCCAAAGAAAGTGTGTTTTCCTTGCCTCTGCTTAGGGCTACTTCAACAGGGAACAATGCATAGAGAGTGCACTGAGAACTAGTTGAATGAGTCAAGTTACAAGCACACAGCAAAAACCGTGTTTGATTTAGAGTTCCATGTGCATGTATCCCTATAGGGGAAAATGAAGTGAAACCTAAAATTTCAAAGTATTCCTGCAAACCAACTATTCAACCTAGAAGATCTAAATTTGGGCAGCCAAATGCAACCGGTATACTTATCTTTCCTGTCGAGTTAACAACAAGTTATGGTGAAAAAATATTTGCTGAGATTCCAGGAAACTCAAAGTTCTGTGGAATCACTGCAAATGCTTTCCAATGAAAGTTTCTTTCCCTGGCCTCTGCTTAGGGTTACTTCAACAGAAAACAAAGCATAGAGATCGCACTGAGAACTAGTTGAGTGAGTTTCAGTTTCAAGCAGCTAGCATAAACCGTGTTTGATTTATAAGTCCAAATGCATACGTCCCTATAAGGAAAAGTGAAGTGAAACCTAAAAATTCAAAGTGTTCCTGCAAACGAACTTTTCAACCTAGAAGAACGACATTTGGGTAGCTAAGTGCAACTGGTATACTCATCTTTCCTGACAAGGGTCATCAAGATCAGGTGAGTAAATATTTGCAGAGATTCCAGTTCACTTGGAGCTCTGTTGAAGCTCTGTAAATGCTTTCTAAGGAAAGCGTATGTTCCTCGCCTCCACTTAGGACCACTTCAACAGGGAACAAAGCACAGAGAGTACACCAGGAACTAAATGAGTGATTCAAGCTTCAAGCAGCTAGCACAAACAGTGTTTGATTTAGAGTTCCAAATGCATGTATTCCTATAGGTTAAAATGAAGAGAAACCCTACCCAATAGCAATGTCTTCGTGAAAGCACATACTTCAACTTAGAAGAACGAAATTTTGGCATTCAAATGCAACTGGTATATTCATCTTTCTTACCTAGGATCAACAAGATCAAGTGAAAAAATATTTGCTGAAATTCCAGTAAACTTGGGAGTTTTGTGGAAGCTCTGCAAACACTTACATAAGAAAGCGTATTTTCCTTGCCTCTGCTTGGGGATACTTCAGCGGGGGACAATGCATAGAGAGTGCACTGAGAACTAATTGAGTGAGCCAAGTTTCAAACAGGTATCACAAACTGTGTTTGATTTAGCATTCCAAATGCATGTATTCACATAGGGAAAAAAGAAGTTAAACCTAAAAATTCAAAGTGTTCCTGCAAAGGAACTCTTCAACATAAGATTATGAAATTTGGGCAGCCAAGTGCAACCCATATACTCATTTTTGCTGCCAAGTTTCAACAAGATCGGGTGAAAAAACATTTGCTGAGAGTCCAGTAAACTCTTGAGTTCTGTGGATGCTATACAAACACGTTCAAATGAAAGTCTATTTTTCTTTGCTCTGCTTAGGGGTACATAAACCGGTAACAAAGCGTAGAGAGCACAATGAGAATTCATTCAGTGAGTCAAGTTTCAAGCAGCTAGCACAAACCGTGTTAGATTTAGATTTTCAAAAGCATGTATCCCTAGAGGGGGGAATGTAGTAAAACCTAAATATTCAAAGTCATCCTGCAAAGGAATGCTTCAACCTAGCAGAACAAAATTTGTGCAGCCAAGCGCAACTGGTATACACCTTTTTCCTACCAAGTATCAACAAGATAGGGTGACAAAATATTTGCTGAGGTTTCCGTAATCTCTGAGTTTTTTGGAAGCTCGGTGAATACTTTCCAAAGAAAGTGTGTTTTCCTTGCCTCGGCTTAGGGCTACTTCAACAGGGAACAATGCATAGAGAGTGCACTGAGAACTAGTTGAATGAGTCAAGTTACAAGCACACAGCAAAAACCGTGTTTGATTTAGAGTTCCATGTGCATGTATCCCTATAGGGGAAAATGAAGTGAAACCTAAAATTTCAAAGTATTCCTGCAAACCAACTATTCAACCTAGAAGATCTAAATTTGGGCAGCCAAATGCAACCGGTATACTTATCTTTCCTGTCGAGTTAACAACAAGTTAGGGTGAAAAAATATTTGCTGAGATTCCAGGAAACTCAAAGTTCTGTGGAATCACTGCAAATGCTTTCCAATGAAAGTTTCTTTCCCTGGCCTCTGCTTAGGGTTACTTCAACAGAAAACAAAGCATAGAGATCGCACTGAGAACTAGTTGAGTGAGTTTCAGTTTCAAGCAGCTAGCATAAACCGTGTTTGATTTATAAGTCCAAATGCATACGTCCCTATAAGGAAAAGTGAAGTGAAACCTAAAAATTCAAAGTGTTCCTGCAAACGAACTTTTCAACCTAGAAGAACGACATTTGGGTAGCTAAGTGCAACTGGTATACTCATCTTTCCTGACAAGGGTCATCAAGATCAGGTGAGTAAATATTTGCAGAGATTCCAGTTCACTTGGAGCTCTGTTGAAGCTCTGTAAATGCTTTCTAAGGAAAGCGTATGTTCCTCGGCTCCACTTAGGACCACTTCAACAGGGAACAAAGCACAGAGAGTACACCAGGAACTAATTGAGTGAGTCAAGCTTCAAGCAGCTAGCACAAACAGTGTTTGATTTAGAGTTCCAAATGCATGTATTCCTAGAGGTTAAAATGAAGAAAAACCCCCCAAAAGCAATGTCTTCCTGAAAGCACATGCTTCAACTTAGAAGAACGAAATTTTGGCAGGCAAATGCAACTGGGATACTCATCTTTCTTACCTAGGATCAACAAGATCAAGTGAAAAAATATTCGCTGAAATTCCAGTAAACTTGGGAGTTTTGTGGAAGCTCTGCAAACACTTACATAAGAAAGCATATTTTCCTTGCCTCTGCTTGGGGATACTTCAGCGGGGGACAATGCATAGAGAGTGCACTGAGAACTAATTGAGTGAGCCAAGTTTCAAACAGGTATCACAAACTGTGTTTGATTTAGCATTCCAAATGCATGTATTCACATAGGGACAAAAGAAGTTAAACCTAAAAATTCAAAGTGTTCCTGCAAAGGAACTCTTCAACATAAGATTACGAAATTTGGGCTGCCAAGTGCAACCCATATACTCATTTTTGCTGCCAAGTTTCAACAAGATCGGGTGAAAAAACATTTGCTGAGAGTCCAGTAAACTCTTGAGTTCTGTGGATGCTCTACAAACACGTTCAAATGAAAGTCTATTTTTCTTTGCTCTGCTTAGGGGTACATAAACCGGTAACGAAGCGTAGAGAGCACAATGAGAATTCATTCAGTGAGTCAAGTTTCAAGAAGCTAGCACAAACCGTGTTTGATTTTGATTTTCAAAAGCATGTATCCCTAGAGGGGAATATGTAGTAAAACCCAAATATTCAAAGTCATCCTGCAAAGGAATGATTCAACCTAGCAGAACAAAATTTGTGCAGACAAGTGCAACTGGTATACACCTTTTTCCTACCAAGTATCAACAAGATAGGGTGACAAAATATTTGCTGAGGTTTCCGTAATCTCTGAGTTTTTTGAAAGCTCGGTGAATACTTTAGAAAGAAAGTGTGTTTTCCTTGCCTCGGCTTAGGGCTACTTCAACAGGGAACAATGCATAGAGAGTGCACTGAGAACTAGTTGAATGAGTCAAGTTACAAGCACACAGCAAAAACCGTGTTTGATTTAGAGTTCCATATGCATGTATCCCTATAGGGGAAAATGAAGTGAAACCTAAAATTTCAAAGTATTCCTGCAAACCAACTATTCAACCTAGAAGATCTAAATTTGGGCAGCCAAATGCAACCTGTCTACTTATCTTTCCTGTCTAGTTAACAACAAGTTAGGGTGAAAAAATATTTGCTGAGATTCCAGGAAACTCAAAGTTCTGTGGAATCACTGCAAATGCTTTCCAATGAAAGTTTCTTTCCCTGGCCTCTGCTTAGGGTTACTTCAACAGAAAACAAAGCATAGAGATCGCACTGAGAACTAGTTGAGTGAGTTTCAGTTTCAAGCAGCTAGCATAAACCGTGTTTGATTTATAAGTCCAAATGCATACGTCCCTATAAGGAAAAGTGAAGTGAAACCTAAAAATTCAAAGTGTTCCTGCAAACGAACTTTTCAACCTAGAAGAACGACATTTGGGTAGCTAAGTGCAACTGGTATACTCATCTTTCCTGACAAGGGTCATCAAGATCAGGTGAGTAAATATTTGCAGAGATTCCAGTTCACTTGGAGCTCTGTTGAAGCTCTGTAAATGCTTTCTAAGGAAAGCGTATGTTCCTCGCCTCCACTTAGGACCACTTCAACAGGGAACAAAGCACAGAGAGTACACCAGGAACTAATTGAGTGAGTCAAGCTTCAAGCAGCTAGCACAAACAGTGTTTGATTTAGAGTTCCAAATGCATGTATTCCTATAGGTTAAAATGAAGAGAAACCCCCCCAAATGCAATGTCTTCCTGAAAGCACATGCTTCAACTTAGAAGAACGAAATTTTGGCAGGCAAATGCAACTGGTATACTCATCTTTCTTACCTAGGATCAACAAGATCAAGTGAAAAAATATTCGCTGAAATTCCAGTAAACTTGGGAGTTTTGTGGAGGCTCTGCAAACACTTACATAAGAAAGCGTATTTTCCTTGCCTCTGCTTGGGGATACTTCAGCGGGGGACAATGCATAGAGAGTGCACTGAGAACTAATTGAGTGAGCCAAGTTTCAAACAGGTATCACAAACTGTGTTTGATTTAGCATTCCAAATGCATGTATTCACATAGGGAAAAAAGAAGTTAAACCTAAAAATTAAAAGTGTTCCTGCAAAGGAACTCTTCAACATAAGATTACGAAATTTGGGCTGCCAAGTGCAACCCATATACTCATTTTTGCTGCCAAGTTTCAACAAGATCGGGTGAAAAAACATTTGCTGAGAGTCCAGTAAACTCTTGAGTTCTGTGGATGCTCTACAAACATGTTCAAATGAAAGTCTATTTTTCTTTGCTCTGCTTAGTGGTACATAAACCGGTAACAAAGCGTAGAGAGCACAATGAGAATTCATTCAGTGAGTCATGTTTCAAGCAGCTAGCACAAACCGTGTTTGATTTAGATTTTCAAAAGCATGTATCCCTAGAGGGGAAAATGTAGTAAAACCTAAATATTCAAAGTCATCCTGCAAAGGAATGCTTCAACCTAGCAGAACAAAATTTGTGCAGCCAAGCGCAACTGGTATACACCTTTTTCCTACCAAGTATCAACAAGATAGGGTGACAAAATATTTGCTGAGGTTTCCGTAATCTCTGAGTTTTTTGGAAGCTCGGTGAATACTTTCCAAAGAAAGTGTGTTTTCCTTGCCTCTGCTTAGGGCTACTTCAACAGGGAACAATGCATAGAGAGTGCACTGAGAACTAGTTGAATGAGTCAAGTTACAAGCACACAGCAAAAACCGTGTTTGATTTAGAGTTCCATGTGCATGTATCCCTATAGGGGAAAATGAAGTGAAACCTAAAATTTCAAAGTATTCCCGCAAACCAAATATTCAACCTAGAAGATCTAAATTTGGGAAGCCAAATGCAACTGGTATACTTATCTTTCCTGTGGAGTTAACAACAAGTTAGGGTGAAAAAATATTTGCTGAGATTCCAGGAAACTCAAAGTTCTGTGGAATCACTGCAAATGCTTTCCAATGAAAGTTTCTTTCCCTGGCCTCTGCTTAGGGTTACTTCAACAGAAAAGAAAGCATAGAGATCGCACTGAGAACTAGTTGAGTGAGTTTCAGTTTCAAGCAGCTAGCGTAAACCGTGTTTGATTTATAAGTCCAAATGCATACGTCCCTATAAGGAAAAGTGAAGTGAAACCTAAAAATTCAAAGTGTTCCTGCAAACGAACTTTTCAACCTAGAAGAACGACATTTGGGTAGCTAAGTGCAACTGGTATACTCATCTTTCCTGACAAGGGTCATCAAGATCAGGGGAGTAAATATTTGCAGAGATTCCAGTTCACTTGGAGCTCTGTTGAAACTCTGTAAATGCTTTCTAAGGAAAGCGTATGTTCCTCGCCTCCACTTAGGACCACTTCAACAGGGAACAAAGCACAGAGAGTACACCAGGAACTAATTGAGTGAGTCAAGCTTCAAGCAGTTAGCACAAACAGTGTTTGATTTAGAGTTCCAAATGCATGTATTCCTAGAGGTTAAAATGAAGAGAAACCCCCCAAATGCAATGTCTTCCTGAAAGCACAAGCTTCAACTTAGAAGAACGAAATTTTGGCAGGCAAATGCAACTGGTATACTCATCTATCTTACCTAGGATCAACAAGATCAAGTGAAAAAATATTCGATGAAATTCCAGTAAACTTGGGAGTTTTGTGGAAGCTCTGCAAACACTTACATAAGAAAGTGTATTTTCCTTGCCTCTGCTTGGGGATGTATCAGCGGGGGACAATGCATAGAGAGCGCACTGAGAACTAATTGAGTGAGCCAAGTTTCAACAGGTATCACAAACTGTGTTTGATTTAGCATTCCAAATGCATGTATTCACATAGGGAAAAAAGAAGTTAAACCTAAAATTTCAAAGTGTTCCTGCAAAGGAACTCTTCAACATAAGATTACGAAATTTGGGCTGCCAAGTGCAACCCATATACTCATTTTTGCTGCCAAGTTTCAACAAGATCGGGTGAAAAAACATTTGCTGAGAGTCCAGTAAACTCTTGAGTTCTGTGGATGCTCTACAAACACGTTCAAATGAATGTCTATTTTTCTTTGTTCTGCTTAGGGGTACATAAACCGGTAACAAAGCGTAGAGAGCACGATGAGAATTCATTCAGTGAGTCAAGTTTCAAGCAGCTAGCACAAACCGTGATTGATTTAGATTTTCAAAAGCATGTATCCCTAGAGGGGAAAATGTAGTAAAACCTAAATATTCAAAGTCATCCTGCAAAGGAATGCTTCAACCTAGCAGAACAAAATTTGTGCAGCCAAGCGCAACTGGTATACACCTTTTTCCTACCAAGTATCAACAAGATAGGGTGACAAAATATTTGCTGAGGTTTCCGTAATCTCTGAGTTTTTTGGAAGCTCGGTGAATACTTTCCAAAGAAAGTGTGTTTTCCTTGCCTCTGCTTAGGGCTACTTCAACAGGGAACAATGCATAGAGAGTGCACTGAGAACTAGTTGAATGAGTCAAGTTACAAGCACACAGAAAAACCGTGTTTGATTTAGAGTTCCATATGCATGTATCCCTATAGGGGAAAATGAAGTGAAACCTAAAATTTCAAAGTATTCCTGCAAACCAACTATTCAACCTAGAAGATCTAAATTTGGGCAGCCAAATGCAACCGGTATACTTATCTTTCCTGTCGAGTTAGCAACAAGTTAGGGTGAAAAAATATTTGCTGAGATTCCAGGAAACTCAAAGATCTGTGGAATCACTGCAAATGCTTTCCAATGAAAGTTTCTTTCCCTGGCCTCTGCTTAGGGTTACTTCAACAGAAAACAAAGCATAGAGATCGCACTGAAAACTAGTTGAGTGAGTTTCAGTTTCAAGCAGCTAGCATAAACAGTGTTTGATTTATAAGTCCAAATGCATAAGTCCCTATAAGGAAAAGTGAAGTGAAACCTAAAAATTCAAAGTGTTCCTGCAAACGAACTTTTCAACCTAGAAGAACGACATTTGGGTAGCTAAGTGCAACTGGTATACTAATCTTTCCTGACAAGGGTCATCAAGATCAGGTGAGTAAATATTTGCAGAGATTCCAGTTAACTTGGAGCTCTGTTGAAGCTCTGTCAATGCTTTCTAAGGAAAGCGTATGTTCCTCGCCTCCACTTAGAACCACTTCAACAGGGAACAAAGCACAGAGAGTACACCAGGAACTAATTGAGTGAGTCAAGCTTCAAGCAGCTAGCACAAACAGTGTTTGATTTAGAGTTCCAAATGCATGTATTCCTAGAGGTTAAAATGAAGAGAAACCCCCCAAATGCAATGTCTTCTTGAAAGCACATACTTCAACATAGAAGAACGAAATTTTGGCAGGCAAATGCAACTGGTATACTCATCTTTCTTACCTAGGATCAACAAGATCAAGTGAAAAAATATTCGCTGAAATTCCAGTAAACTTGGGAGTTTTGTGGAAGCTCTGCAAACACTTACATAAGAAAGCGTATTTTCCTTGCCTCTGCTTGGGGACACTTCAGCGGTGGACAATGCATAGAGAGTGCACTGAGAACTAATTGAGTGAGCCAAGTTTCAAACAGGTATCACAAACTGTGTTTGATTTAGCATTCCAAATGCATGTATTCACATAGGGAAAAAAGAAGTTAAACCTAAAAATTCAAAGTGTTCCTGCAAAGGAACTCTTCAACATAAGATTACGAAATTTGGGCTGCCAAGTGCAACCCATATACTCATTTTTGCTGCCAAGTTTCAACAAGATCGGGTGAAAAAACATTTGCTGAGAGTCCAGTAAACTCTTGAGTTCTGTGGATGCTCTACAAACACGTTCAAATGAAAGTCTATTTTTCTTTGCTCTGCTTAGGGGTACATAAACCGGTAACGAAGCGTAGAGAGCACAATGAGAATTCATTCAGTGAGTCAAGTTTCAAGCAGCTAGCACAAACCGTGTTTGATTTAGATTTTCCAAAGCATGTATCCCTGGAGGGGAAAATGTAGTAAAACCTAAATATTCAAAGTCATCCTCCAAAGGAATGCTTCAACCTAGCAGAACAACATTTGTGCAGCCAAGCGCAACTGGTATACACCTTTTTCCTACCAAGTATCAACAAGATAGGGTGACAAAATATTTGCTGAGGTTTCCGTAATCTCTGAGTTTTTTGGATGCTCGGTGAATACTTTCCAAAGAAAGTGTGTTTTCCTTGCCTCTGCTTAGGGCTACTTCAACAGGGAACAATGCATAGAGAGTGCACTGAGAACTAGTTGAATGAGTCAAGTTACAAGCACACAGCAAAAACCGTGTTTGATTTAGAGTTCCATGTGCATGTATCCCTATAGGGGAAAATGAAGTGAAACCTAAAATTTCAAAGTATTCCTGCAAACCAACTATTCAACCTAGAAGATCTAAATTTGGGCAGCCAAATGCAACCTGTCTACTTATCTTTCCTGTCGAGTTAACAACAAGTTAGGGTGAAAAAATATTTGCTGATATTCCAGGAAACTCAAAGTTCTGTGCAATCACTGCAAATGCTTTCCAATGAAAGTTTCTTTCCCTGGCCTCTGCTTAGGGTTACTTCAACAGGAAACACAGCATAGAGATCGCACTGAGAACTAGTTGAGTGAGTTTCAGTTTCAAGAAGCTAGCATAAACCGTGTTTGATTTATAAGTCCAAATGCATATGTCCCTATAAGGAAAAGTGAAGTGAAACCTAAAATTTCAAAGTGTTCCTGCAAACGAACTTTTCAACCTAGAAGAACGACATTTGGGTAGCTAAGTGCAACTGGTATACTCATCTTTCCTGACAAGGGTCATCAAGATCAGGTGAGTAAATATTTGCAGAGATTCCAGTTCACTTGGAGCTCTGTTGAAGCTCTGTAAATGCTTTCTAAGGAAAGCGTATGTTGCTCGCCTCCACTTAGGACCACCTCAACAGGGAACAAAGCACAGAGAGTACACCAGGAACTAATTGAGTGAGTCAAGCTTCAAGCAGCTAGCACAAACAGTGTTTGATTTAGAGTTCCAAATGAATGTATTCCTATAGGTTAAAATGAAGAGAAACCCCCCCCCCCAAATGCAATGTCTTCCTGAAAGCACATGCTTCAACTTAGAAGAACGAAATTTTGGCAGGCAAATGCAACTGGTATACTCATCTTTCTTACCTAGGATCAACAAGATCAAGTGAAAAAATATTCGCTGAAATTCCAGTAAACTTGGGAGTTTTGTGGAAGCTCTGCAAACACTTACATAAGAAAGCGTATTTTCCTTGCCTCTGCTTGGGGATACTTCAGCGGGGGACAATGCATAGAGAGTGCACTGAGAACTAATTGAGTGAGCCAAGTTTCAAACAGGTATCACAAACTGTGTTTGATTTAGCATTCCAAAAGCATGTATTCACATAGGGAAAAAAGAAGTTAAACCTAAAAATTAAAAGTGTTCCTGTAAAGGAACTCTTCAACATAAGATTATGAAATTTGGGCTGCCAAGTGCAACCCATATACTCATTTTTGCTGCCAAGTTTCAACAAGATCGGGTGAAAAAACATTTGCTGAGAGTCCAGTAAACTCTTGAGTTCTGTGGATGCTCTACAAACACGTTCAAATGAAAGTCTATTTTTCTTTGCTCTGCTTAGGGGTACATAAACCGGTAACGAAGCGTAGAGAGCACAATGAGAATTCATTCAGTGAGTCAAGTTTCAAGCAGCTAGCACAAACCGTGTTTGATTTAGATTTTCCAAAGCATGTATCCCTGGAGGGGAAAATGTAGTAAAACCTAAATATTCAAAGTCATCCTCCAAAGGAATGCTTCAACCTAGCAGAACAACATTTGTGCAGCCAAGCGCAACTGGTATACACCTTTTTCCTACCAAGTATCAACAAGATAGGGTGACAAAATATTTGCTGAGGTTTCCGTAATCTCTGAGTTTTTTGGATGCTCGGTGAATACTTTCCAAAGAAAGTGTGTTTTCCTTGCCTCTGCTTAGGGCTACTTCAACAGGGAACAATGCATAGAGAGTGCACTGAGAACTAGTTGAATGAGTCAAGTTACAAGCACACAGCAAAAACCGTGTTTGATTTAGAGTTCCATGTGCATGTATCCCTATAGGGGAAAATGAAGTGAAACCTAAAATTTCAAAGTATTCCTGCAAACCAACTATTCAACCTAGAAGATCTAAATTTGGGCAGCCAAATGCAACCTGTCTACTTATCTTTCCTGTCGAGTTAACAACAAGTTAGGGTGAAAAAATATTTGCTGATATTCCAGGAAACTCAAAGTTCTGTGCAATCACTGCAAATGCTTTCCAATGAAAGTTTCTTTCCCTGGCCTCTGCTTAGGGGTTACTTCAACAGGAAACACAGCATAGAGATCGCACTGAGAACTAGTTGAGTGAGTTTCAGTTTCAAGAAGCTAGCATAAACCGTGTTTGATTTATAAGTCCAAATGCATATGTCCCTATAAGGAAAAGTGAAGTGAAACCTAAAATTTCAAAGTGTTCCTGCAAACGAACTTTTCAACCTAGAAGAACGACATTTGGGTAGCTAAGTGCAACTGGTATACTCATCTTTCCTGACAAGGGTCATCAAGATCAGGTGAGTAAATATTTGCAGAGATTCCAGTTCACTTGGAGCTCTGTTGAAGCTCTGTCAATGCTTTCTAAGGAAAGCGTATGTTGCTCGCCTCCACTTAGGACCACCTCAACAGGGAACAAAGCACAGAGAGTACACCAGGAACTAATTGAGTGAGTCAAGCTTCAAGCAGCTAGCACAAACAGTGTTTGATTTAGAGTTCCAAATGAATGTATTCCTATAGGTTAAAATGAAGAGAAACCCCCCCCCCCCAAATGCAATGTCTTCCTGAAAGCACATGCTTCAACTTAGAAGAACGAAATTTTGGCAGGCAAATGCAAACTGGTATACTCATCTTTCTTACCTAGGATCAACAAGATCAAGTGAAAAAATATTCGCTGAAATTCCAGTAAACTTGGGAGTTTGTGGATCTCTGCAAACACTTACATAAGAAAGCGTATTTTCCTTGCCTCTGCTTGGGGATACTTCAGCAGGGGACAATGCATAGAGAGTGCACTGAGAACTAATTGAGTGAGCCAAGTTTCAAACAGGTATCACAAACTGTGTTTGATTTAGCATTCCAAATGCATGTATTCACATAGGGAAAAAAGAAGTTAAACCTAAAAATTCAAAGTGTTCCTGCAAAGGAACTCTTCAACATAAGATTACGAAATTTGGGCTGCCAAGTGCAACCCATATACTCATTTTTGCTGCCAAGTTTCAACAAGATTGGGTGAAAAAACATTTGCTGAGAGTCCAGTAAACTCTTGAGTTCTGTGGATGCTCTACAAACACGTTCAAATGAAAGTCTATTTTTTCTTTGCTCTGCTTAGGGGTACATAAACCGGTAACGAAGCGTTGAGAGCACAATGAGAATTCATTCAGTGAGTCAAGTTTCAAGCAGCTAGTACAAACCGTGTTTGATTTAGATTTTCAAAAGCATGTATCCCTAGAGGGGAAAATGTAGTAAAACCTAAATATTCAAAGTCATCCTGCAAAGGAATGCTTCAACCTAGCAGAACAAAAATTTGTGCAGCTAAGCGCAACTGGTATACACCTTTTTCCTACCAAGTATCAACAAGATAGGGTGACAAAATATTTGCTGAGGTTTCCGTAATCTCTGAGTTTTTTGGAAGCTCGGTGAATACTTTCCAAAGAAAGTGTGTTTTCCTTGCCTCTGCTTAGGGCTACTTCAACAGGGAACAATGCATAGAGAGTGCACTGAGAACTAGTTGAATGAGTCAAGTTACAAGCACACAGCAAAAACCGTGTTGATTTAGAGTTCCATGTGCATGTATCCCTATAGGGGAAAATGAAGTGAAACCTAAAATTTCAAAGTATTCCTGCAAACCAACTATTCAACCTAGAAGATCTAAATTTGGGCAGCCAAATGCAACCGGTCTACTTATCTTTCCTGTCGAGTTAACAACAAGTTAGGGTGAAAAAATATTTGCTGAGATTCCAGGAAACTCAAAGTTCTGTGGAATCACTGCAAATGCTTTCCAATGAAAGTTTCTTTCCCTGGCCTCTGCTTAGGGTTACTTCAACAGAAAACAAAGCATAGAGATCGCACTGAGAACTAGTTGAGTGAGTTTCAGTTTCAAGCAGCTAGCATAAACCGTGTTTGATTTATAAGTCCAAATGCGTACGTCCCTATAAGGAAAAGTGAAGTGAAACCTAAAAATTCAAAGTGTTCCTGCAAACGAACTTTTCAACCTAGAAGAACGACATTTGGGTAGCTAAGTGCAACTGTATACTCATCTTTCCTGACAAGGGTCATCAAGATCAGGTGAGTAAATATTTGCAGAGATTCCAGTTCACTTGGAGCTCTGTTGAAGCTCTGTCAATGCTTTCTAAGGAAAGCGTATGTTCCTCGCCTCCACTTAGGACCACTTCAACAGGGAACAAAGCACAGAGAGTACACCAGGAACTAATTGAGTGAGTCAAGCTTCAAGCAGCTAGCACAAACAGTGTTTGATTTAGAGTTCCAAATGCATGTATCCTATAGGTTAAAATGAAGTGAAACCCCCCCCCCCCAAATGCAATGTCTTCCTGAAAGCACATGCTTCAACTTAGAAGAACAAAATTTTGGCAGGCAAATGCAACTGGTATACTCATCTTTCTTACCTAGGATCAACAAGATCAAGTGAAAAAATATTCGCTGAAATTCCAGTAAACTTGGGAGTTTTGTGGAAGCTCTGCAAACACTTACATAAGAAAGCGTATTTTCCTTGCCTCTGCTTGGGGATACTTCAGCGGGGGACAATGCATAGAGAGTGCACTGAGAACTAATTGAGTGAGCCAAGTTTCAAACAGGTATCACAAACTGTGTTTGATTTAGCATTCCAAAAGCATGTATTCACATAGGGAAAAAAGAAGTTAAACCTAAAAATTAAAAGTGTTCCTGTAAAGGAACTCTTCAACATAAGATTATGAAATTTGGGCTGCCAAGTGCAACCCATATACTCATTTTTGCTGCCAAGTTTCAACAAGATCGGGTGAAAAAACATTTGCTGAGAGTCCAGTAAACTCTTGAGTTCTGTGGATGCTCTACAAACACGTTCAAATGAAAGTCTATTTTTCTTTGCTCTGCTTAGGGGTACATAAACCGGTAACGAACCGTAGAGAGCACAATGAGAATTCATTCAGTGAGTCAAGTTTCAAGCAGCTAGCACAAACCGTGTTTGATTTAGATTTTCCAAAGCATGTATCCCTGGAGGGGAAAATGTAGTAAAACCTAAATATTCAAAGTCATCCTCCAAAGGAATGCTTCAACCTAGCAGAACAACATTTGTGCAGCCAAGCGCAACTGGTATACACCTTTTTCCTACCAAGTATCAACAAGATAGGGTGACAAAATATTTGCTGAGGTTTCCGTAATCTCTGAGTTTTTGGATGCTCGGTGAATACTTTCCAAAGAAAGTGTGTTTTCCTTGCCTCTGCTTAGGGCTACTTCAACAGGGAACAATGCATAGAGAGTGCACTGAGAACTAGTTGAATGAGTCAAGTTACAAGCACACAGCAAAAACCGTGTTTGATTTAGAGTTCCATGTGCATGTATCCCTATAGGGGAAAATGAAGTGAAACCTAAAATTTCAAAGTATTCCTGCAAACCAACTATTCAACCTAGAAGATCTAAATTTGGGCAGCCAAATGCAACCTGTCTACTTATCTTTCCTGTCGAGTTAACAACAAGTTAGGGTGAAAAAATATTTGCTGATATTCCAGGAAACTCAAAGTTCTGTGCAATCACTGCAAATGCTTTCCAATGAAAGTTTCTTTCCCTGGCCTCTGCTTAGGGTTACTTCAACAGGAAACACAGCATAGAGATCGCACTGAGAACTAGTTGAGTGAGTTTCAGTTTCAAGAAGCTAGCATAAACCGTGTTTGATTTATAAGTCCAAATGCATATGTCCCTATAAGGAAAAGTGAAGTGAAAGTGTTCCTGCAAACGAACTTTTCAACCTAGAAGAACGACATTTGGGTAGCTAAGTGCAACTGGTATACTCATCTTTCCTGACAAGGGTCATCAAGATCAGGTGAGTAAATATTTGCAGAGATTCCAGTTCACTTGGAGCTCTGTTGAAGCTCTGTAAATGCTTTCTAAGGAAAGCGTATGTTGCTCGCCTCCACTTAGGACCACCTCAACAGGGAACAAAGCACAGAGAGTACACCAGGAACTAATTGAGTGAGTCAAGCTTCAAGCAGCTAGCACAAACAGTGTTTGATTTAGAGTTCCAAATGCATGTATTCCTATAGGTTAAAATGAAGTGAAACCCCCCCCCCCCAAATGCAATGTCTTCCTGAAAGCACATGCTTCAACTTAGAAGAACAAAATTTTGGCAGGCAAATGCAACTGGTATACTCATCTTTCTTACCTAGGATCAACAAGATCAAGTGAAAAAATATTCGCTGAAATTCCAGTAAACTTGGGAGTTTTGTGGAAGCTCTGCAAACACTTACATAAGAAAGCGTATTTTCCTTGCCTCTGCTTGGGGATACTTCAGCGGGGGGACAATGCATAGAGAGTGCACTGAGAACAAATTGAGTGAGCCAAGTTTCAAACAGGTATCACAAACTGTGTTTGATTTAGCATTCCAAATGCATGTATTCACATAGGGAAAAAAGAAGTTAAACCTAAAAATTCAAAGTGTTCCTGCAAAGGAACTCTTCAACATAAGATTACCAAATTTGGGCTGCCAAGTGCAACCCATATACTCATTTTTGCTGCCAAGTTTCAACAAGATCGGGTGAAAAAACATTTGCTGAGAGTCCAGTAAACTCTTGAGTTCTGTGGATGCTCTACAAACACGTTCAAATGAAAGTCTATTTTTCTTTGCTCTGCTTAGGGGAACATAAACCGGTAATGAAGCGTAGAGAGCACAATGAGAATTCATTCAGTGAGTCAAGTTTCAAGCAGCTAGCACAAACCGTGTTTGATTTAGATTTTCAAAAGCATGTATCCCTAGAGGGGAAAATGTAGTAAAACCTAAATATTCAAAGTCATCCTGCAAAGGAATGCTTCAACCTAGCAGAACAAAATTTGTGCAGCCAAGCGCAACTGGTATACACCTTTTTCCTACCAAGTATCAACAAGATAGGGTGACAAAATATTGGCTGAGGTTTCCGTAATCTCTGAGTTTTTTGGAAGCTCGGTGAATACTTTCCAAAGAAAGTGTGTTTTCCTTGCCTCTGCTTAGGGCTACTTCAACAGGGAACAATGCATAGAGAGTGCACTGAGAACTAGTTGAATGAGTCAAGTTACAAGCACACAGCAAAAACCGTGTTTGATTTAGAGTTCCATGTGCATGTATCCCTATAGGGGAAAATGAAGTGAAACCTAAAAATTTCAAAGTATTCCTGCAAACCAACTATTCAACCTAGAAGATCTAAATTTGGGCAGCCAAATGCAACCGGTATACTTATCTTTCCTCTCGAGTTAACAACAAGTTAGGGTGAGAAAATATTTGCTGAGATTCCAGGAAACTCAAAGTTCTGTGCAATCACTGCAAATGCTTTCCAATGAAAGTTTCTTTCCCTAGCCTCTGCTTAGGGTTACTTCAACAGAAAACAAAGCATAGAGATCGCACTGAGAACTAGTTGAGTGCGTTTCAGTTTCAAGCAGCTAGCATAAACCGTGTTTGATTTATAAGTCCAAATGCATACGTCCCTATAAGGAAAAGTGAAGTGAAACCTAAAAATTCAAAGTGTTCCTGCAAAGGAACTTTTCAACCTAGAAGAACGACATTTGGTAGCTAAGTGCAACTGGTATACTCATCTTTCCTGACAAGGGTCATCAAGATCAGGTGAGTAAATATTTGCAGAGATTCCAGTTCACTTGGAGCTCTGTTGAAGCTCTGTAAATGCTTTCTAAGGAAAGCGTATGTTCCTCGTCTCCACTTAGGACCACCACTTCAACAGGGAACAAAGCACAGAGAGTACACCAGGAACTAATTGAGTGAGTCAAGCTTCAAGCAGCTAGCACAAACAGTGTTTGATTTAGAGTTCCAAATGCATGTATTCCTATAGGTTAAAATGAAGAGAAACCCCCCCAAATGCAATGTCTTCCTGAAAGCACATGCTTCAACTTAGAAGAACGAAATTTTGGCAGGCAAATGCAACTGGTATACTCATCTTTCTTACTTAGGATCAACAAGATCAAGTGAAAAAATATTCGCTGAAATTCCAGTAAACTTGGGAGTTTTGTGGAAACTCTGCAAACACTTACATAAGAAAGCGTATTTTCCTTGCCTCTGCTTGGGGACACTTCAGCTGGGGACAATGCATAGAGAGTGCACTGAGAACTAATTGAGTGAGCCAAGTTTCAAACCTGTATCACAAACTGTGTTTGATTTAGCATTCCAAATGCATGTATTCACATAGGGAAAAAAGAAGTTAAACGTAAAAATTCAAAGTGTTCCTGCAAAGGAACTCTTCAACATAAGATTACGAAATTTGGGGCTGCCAAGTGCAACCCATATACTCATTTTTGCTGCCAAGTTTCAACAAGATCGGGTGAAAAAACATTTGCTGAGAGTCCAGTAAACTCTTGAGTTCTGTGGATGCTCTACAAACACGTTCAAATGAAAGTCTATTTTTCTTTGCTCTGCTTAGGGGTACATAAACCGGTAACGAAGCGTAGAGAGCACAATGAGAATTCATTCAGTGAGTCAAGTTTCAAGCAGCTAGCACAAACCGTGTTTGATTTAGATTTTCAAAAGCATGTATCCCTAGAGGGGAAAATGTAGTAAAACCTAAATATTCAAAGTTATCCTGCAAAGGATGCTTCAACCTAGCAGAACAATATTTGTGCAGCCAAGCGCAACTGGAATACACCTTTTTCCTACCAAGTATCAACAAGATAGGGTGACAAAATATTTGCTGAGGTTTCCGTAATCTCTGAGTTTTTTGGAAGCTCGGTGAATACTTTCCAAAGAAAGTGTGTTTTCCTTGCCTCTGCTTAGGGCTAGTTCAACAGGGAACAATGCATAGAGAGTGCACTGAGAACTAGTTGAATGAGTCAAGTTACAAGCACACAGCAAAAACCGTGTTTGATTTAGAGTTCCATATGCATGTATCCCTATAGGGGAAAATGAAGTGAAACCTAAAATTTCAAAGTATTCCTGCAAACCAACTATTGAACCTAGAAGATCTAAATTTGGGCAGCCAAATGCAACCGGTCTACTTATCTTTCCTGTCGAGTTAACAACAAGTTAGGGTGAGAAAATATTTGCTGAGATTCCAGGAAACTCAAAGTTCTGTGCGATCACTGCAAATGCTTTTCAATGAAAGTTTCTTTCCCTGGCCTCTGCTTAGGGTTACTTCAACAGAAAACAAAGCATAGAGATCGCACTGAGAACTAGTTGAGTGAGTTTCAGTTTCAAGCAGCTAGCATAAACCGTGTTTGATTTATAAGTCCAAATGCATACGTCCCTATAAGGAAAAGTGAAGTGAAACCTAAAAATTCAAAGTGTTCCTGCAAACGAACTTTTCAACCTAGAAGAACGACATTTGGGTAGCTAAGTGCAACTGGTATACTCATCTTTCCTGACAAGGGTCATCAAGATCAGGTGAGTAAATATTTGCAGAGATTCCAGTTCACTTGGAGCTCTGTTGAAGCTCTGTAAATGCTTTCTAAGGAAAGCGTATGTTCCTCGCCTCCACTTAGGACCACTTCAACAGGGAACAAAGCACAGAGAGTACACCAGGAACTAATTGAATGAGTCAAGCTTCAAGCAGCTAGCACAAACAGTGTTTGATTTAGAGTTCCAAATGCATGTATTCCTATAGGTTATAATGAAGAGAAACCCCTAAAATGCAATGTCTTCCTGAAAGCACATGCTTCAACTTAGAAGAACGAAATTTTGGCAGGCAAATGCAACTGGTATACTCATCTTTCTTACCTAGGATCAACAAGATCAAGTGAAAAAATATTCGCTGAAATTCCAGTAAACTTGGGAGTTTTGTGGAAGCTCTGCAAACACTTACATAAGAAAGCGTATTTTCCTTGCCTCTGCTTGGGGACACTTCAGCTGGGGACAATGCATAGAGAGTACACTGAGAACTAATTCAGTGAGCCAAGTTTCACACAGGTATCACAAACTGTGTTTGAGTTAGCATTCCAAATGCATGTATTCACATAGGGAAAAAAGAAGTTAAACCTAAAAATTCAAAGTGTTCCTGCAAAGGAACTCTTCAACATAAGATTACCAAATTTGGGCTGCCAAGTGCAACCCATATACTCATTTTTGCTGCCAAGTTTCAACAAGATCGGGTGAAAAAACATTTGCTGAGAGTCCAGTAAACTCTTGAGTTCTGTGGATGCTCTACAAACACGTTCAAATGAAAGTCTATTTTTCTTTGCTCTGCTTAGGGGTACATAAACCGGTAACGAAGCATAGAGAGCACAATGAGAATTCATTCAGTGAGTCAAGTTTCAAGCAGCTAGCACAAACCGTGTTTGATTTAGATTTTCAAAAGCATGTATCCCTAGAGGGGAAAATGTAGTAAAACCTAAATATTCAAAGTCATCCTGCAAAGGAATGCTTCAACCTAGCAGAACAAAATTTGTGCAGCCAAGCGCAACTGGAATACACCTTTTTCCTACCAAGTATCAACAAGATAGGGTGACAAAATATTTGCTGAGGTTTCCGTAATCTCTGAGTTTTTTGGAAGCTCGGTGAATACTTTCCAAAGAAAGTGTGTTTTCCTTGCCTCTGCTTAGGGCTACTTCAACAGGGAACAATGCATAGAGAGTGCACTGAGAACTAGTTGAATGAGTCAAGTTACAAGCACACAGCAAAAACCGTGTTTGATTTAGAGTTCCATATGCATGTATCCCTATAGGGGAAAATGAAGTGAAACCTAAAATTTCAAAGTATTCCTGCAAACCAACTATTCAATCTAGAAGATCTAAATTTGGGCAGCCAAATGCAACCGGCATACTTATCTTTCCTGTCGAGTTAACAACAAGTTAGGGTGAAAAAATATTTGCTGAGATTCCAGGAACCTCAAAGTTCTGTGCAATCACTGCAAATGCTTTCCAATGAAAGTTTCTTTCCCTGGCCTCTGCTTAGGGTTACTTCAACAGAAAACAAAGCATAGAGATCGCACTGAGAACTAGTTGAGTGAGTTTCAGTTTCAAGCAGCTAGCATAAACCGTGTTTGATTTATAAGTCCAAATGCATACGTCCCTATAAGGAAAAGTGAAGTGAAACCTAAAAATTCAAAGTGTTCCTGCAAACGAACTTTTCAACCTAGAAGAACGACATTTGGGTAGCTAAGTGCAACTGGTATACTCATCTTTCCTGACAAGGGTCATCAAGATCAGGTGAGTAAATATTTGCAGAGATTCCAGTACACTTGGAGCTCTGTTGAAGCTCTGTAAATGCTTTCTAAAGAAAGCGTATGTTCCTCGCCTCCACTTAGGACCACTTCAACAGGGAACAAAGCACAGAGAGTACACCAGGAGCTAATTGAGTGAGTCAAGCTTCAAGCAGCTAGCACAAACAGTGTTTGATTTAGAGTTCCAAATGCATGTATTCCTATATTTAAAATGAAGAGAAACCCCCCAAATGCAATGTCTTCCTGAAAGCACATGCTTCAACTTAGAAGAACGAAATTTTGGCAGGCAAATGCAACTGGTATACTCAACTTTCTTACCTAGGAATAACAAGATCAAGTGAAAAAATATTCGCTGAAATTCCAGTAAACTTGGGAGTTTTGTGGAAGCTCTGCAAGCACTTACATAAGAAAGCGTATTTTCCTTGCCTCTGCTTGGGGATACTTCAGTGGGGGACAATGCATAGAGAGTGCACTGAGAACTAATTGAGTGAGCCAAGTTTCAAACAGGTATCACAAACTGTGCTTGATTTAGCATTCCAAATGCATGTATTCACATAAGGAAAAAAGAAGTTAAACCTAAAAATTCAAAGTGTTCCTGAAAATTAACTCTTCAACATAAGATTACGAAATTTGGGCTGCCAAGTGCAACCCATATACTCATTTTTGCTGCCAAGTTTCAACAAGATCGGGTGAAAAAACATTTGCTGAGAGTCCAGTAAACTCTTGAGTTCTGTGGATGCTCTACAAACACGTTCAAATGAAAGTCTATTTTTCTTTGCTCTGCTTAGGGGTACATAAACCGGTAACGAAGCGTAGAGAGTACAATGAGAATTCATTCAGTGAGTCAAGTTTCAAGCAGCTAGCTCAAACCGTGTTTGATTTAGATTTTCAAAAGCATGTATCCCTAGAGGGGAAAATGTAGTAAAACCTAAATATTCAAAGTCATTGTGCAAAGGAATGCTTCAACCTAGCAGAACAAAATTTGTGCAGCCAAGCGCAACTGGTATACACCTTTTTCCTACCAAGTATCAACAAGATAGGGTGACAAAATATTTGCTGAGGTTTCCGTAATCTCTGAGTTTTTTGGAAGCTCGGTGAATACTTTCCAAAGAAAGTGTGTTTTCCTTGCCTCTGCTTAGGGCTACTTCAACAGGGAACAATGCATAGAGAGTGCACTGAGAACTAGTTGAATGAGTCAAGTTACAAGCACACAGCAAAAACCGTGTTTGATTTAGAGTTCCATGTGCATGTATCCCTATAGGGGAAAATGAAGTGAAACCTAAAATTTCAAAGTATTCCTGCAAACCAACTATTCAACCTAGAAGATCTAAATTTGGGCAGCCAAATGCAACCGGTATACTTATCTTTCCTGTCGAGTTAACAACAAGTTAGGGTGAAAAAATATTTGCTGAGATTCCAGGAAACTCAAAGTTCTGTGGAATCACTGCAAATGCTTTCCAATGAAAGTTTCTTTCCCTGGCCTCTGCTTAGGGTTACTTCAACAGAAAACAAAGCATAGAGATCGCACTGAGAACTAGTTGAGTGAGTTTCAGTTTCAAGCAGCTAGCATAAACCGTGTTTGATTTATAAGTCCAAATGCATACGTCCCTATAAGGAAAAGTGAAGTGAAACCTAAAAATTCAAAGTGTTCCTGCAAACGAACTTTTCAACCTAGAAGAACGACATTTGGGTAGCTAAGTGCAACTGGTATACTCATCTTTCCTGACAAGGGTCATCAAGATCAGGTGAGTAAATATTTGCAGAGATTCCAGTTCACTTGGAGCTCTGTTGAAGCTCTGTAAATGCTTTCTAAGGAAAGCGTATGTTCCTCGCCTCCACTTAGGACCACTTCAACAGGGAACAAAGCACAGAGAGTACACCAGGAACTAATTGAGTGAGTCAAGCTTCAAGCAGCTAGCACAAACAGTGTTTGATTTAGAGTTCCAAATGCATGTATTCCTATATTTAAAATGAAGAGAAACCCCCCAAATGCAATGTCTTCCTGAAGGCACATGCTTCAACTTAGAAGAACGAAATTTTGGCAGGCAAATGCAACTGGTATACTCATCTTTCTTACCTAGGATCAACAAGATCAAGTGAAAAAATATTCGCTGAAATTCCAGTAAACTTGGGAGTTTTGTGGAAGCTCTGCAAACACTTACATAAGAAAGCGTATTTTCCTTGCCTCTGCTTGGGGATACTTCAGCAGGGGACAATGCATAGAGAGTGCACTGAGAACTAATTGAGTGAGCCAAGTTTCAAACAGGTATCACAAACTGTGTTTGATTTAGCATTCCCAATGCATGTATTCACATAGGGAAAAAAGAAGTTAAACCTAAAAATTCAAAGTGTTCCTGCAAAGGAACTCTTCAACATAAGATTACGAAATTTGGGCTGCCAAGTGCAACCCATATACTCATTTTTGCTGCCAAGTTTCAACAAGATCGGGTGAAAAAACATTTGCTGAGAGTCCAGTAAACTCTTGAGTTCTGTGGATGCTCTACAAACACGTTCAAATGAAAGTCTATTTTTCTTTGCTCTGCTTAGGGGTACATAAACCGGTAACGAAGCTTAGAGAGCACAATGAGAATTCATTCAGTGAGTCAAGTTTCAAGCAGCTAGCACAAACCGTGTTTGATTTAGATTTTCAAAAGCATGTATCCCTAGAGGGGAAAATGTAGTAAAACCTAAATATTCAAAGTCGTCCTGCCAAGGAATGCTTCAACCTAGCAGAACAAAATTTGTGCAGCCAAGCGCAACTGGTATACACCTTTTTCCTACCAAGTATCAACAAGATTGGGTGACAAAATATTTGCTGAGGTTTCCGTAATCTCTGAGTTTTTTGGAAGCTCGGTGAATACTTTCCAAAGAAAGTGTGTTTTCCTTGCCTCTGCTTAGGGCTACTTCAACAGGGAACAATGCATAGAGAGTGCACTGAGAACTAGTTGAATGAGTCAAGTTACAAGCACACAGCAAAAACCGTGTTTGATTTAGAGTTCCATGTGCATGTATCCCTATAGGGGAAAATGAAGTGAAACCTAAAATTTCAAAGTATTCCTGCAAACCAACTATTCAACCTAGAAGATCTAAATTTGGGCAGCCAAATGCAACCGGTATACTTATCTTTCCTCTCGAGTTAACAACAAGTTACGGTGAGAAAATATTTGCTGAGATTGCAGGAAACTCAAAGTTCTGTGCAATCACTGCAAATGCTTTCCAATGAAAGTTTCTTTCCCTAGCCTCTGCTTAGGGTTACTTCAACAGAAAACAAAGCATAGAGATCGCACTGAGAACTAGTTGAGTGCGTTTCAGTTTCAAGCAGCTAGCATAAACCGTGTTTGATTTATAAGTCCAAATGCATACGTCCCTATAAGGAAAAGTGAAGTGAAACCTAAAAATTCAAAGTGTTCCTGCAAAGGAACTTTTCAACCTAGAAGAACGACATTTGGTAGCTAAGTGCAACTGGTATAGTCATCTTTCCTGACAAGGGTCATCAAGATCAGGTGAGTAAATATTTGCAGAGATTCCAGTTCACTTGGAGCTCTGTTGAAGCTCTGTAAATGCTTTCTAAGGAAAGCGTATGTTCCTCGTCTCCACTTAGGACCACCACTTCAACAGGGAACAAAGCACAGAGAGTACACCAGGAACTAATTGAGTGAGTCAAGCTTCAAGCAGCTAGCACAAACAGTGTTTGATTTAGAGTTCCAAATGCATGTATTCCTATAGGTTAAAATGAAGAGAAACCCCCCCAAATGCAATGTCTTCCTGAAAGCACATGCTTCAACTTAGAAGAACGAAATTTTGGCAGGCAAATGCAACTGGTATGCTCATCTTTCTTACCTAGGATCAACAAGATCAAGTGAAAAAATATTCGCTGAAATTCCAGTAAACTTGGGAGTTTTGTGGAAGCTCTGCAAACACTTACATAAGAAAGCGTATTTTCCTTGCCTCTGCTTGGGGACACTTCAGCTGGGGACAATGCATAGAGAGTGCACTGAGAACTAATTGAGTGAGCCAAGTTTCAAACATGTATCACAAACTGTGTTTGATTTAGCATTCCAAATGCATGTATTCACATAGGGAAAAAAGAAGTTAAACGTAAAAATTCAAAGTGTTCCTGCAAAGGAACTCTTCAACATAAGATTACGAAATTTGGGCTGCCAAGTGCAACCCATATACTCATTTTTGCTGCCAAGTTTCAACAAGATCGGGTGAAAAAACATTTGCTGAGAGTCCAGTAAACTCTAGAGTTCTGTGGATGCTCTACAAACACGTTCAAATGAAAGTCTATTTTTCTTTGCTCTGCTTAGGGGTACATAAACCGGTAACGAAGCGTAGAGAGCACAATGAGAATTCATTCAGTGAGTCAAGTTTCAAGCAGCTGGCACAAACCGTGTTTGATTTAGATTTTCAAAAGCATGTATCCCTAGAGGGGAAAATGTAGTAAAACCTAAATATTCAAAGTTATCCTGCAAAGGAATGCTTCAACCTAGCAGAACAATATTTGTGCAGCCAAGCGCAACTGGAATACACCTTTTTCCTACCAAGTATCAACAAGATAGGGTGACAAAATATTTGCTGAGGTTTCCGTAATCTCTGAGTTTTTTGGAAGCTCGGTGAATACTTTCCAAAGAAAGTGTGTTTTCCTTGCCTCTGCTTAGGGCTAGTTCAACAGGGAACAATGCATAGAGAGTGCACTGAGAACTAGTTGAATGAGTCAAGTTACAAGCACACAGCAAAAACCGTGTTTGATTTAGAGTTCCATATGCATGTATCCCTATAGGGGAAAATGAAGTGAAACCTAAAATTTCAAAGTATTCCTGCAAACCAACTATTGAACCTAGAAGATCTAAATTTGGGCAGCCAAATGCAACCGGACTACTTATCTTTCCTGTCGAGTTAACAACAAGTTAGGGTGAGAAAATATTTGCTGAGATTCCAGGAAACTCAAAGTTCTGTGCAATCACTGCAAATGCTTTTCAATGAAAGTTTCTTTCCCTGGCCTCTGCTTAGGGTTACTTCAACAGAAAACAAAGCATAGAGATCGCACTGAGAACTAGTTGAGTGAGTTTCAGTTTCAAGCAGCTAGCATAAACCGTGTTTGATTTATAAGTCCAAATGCATACGTCCCTATAAGGAAAAGTGAAGTGAAACCTAAAAATTCAAAGTGTTCCTGCAAAGGAACTTTTCAACCTAGAAGAACGACATTTGGGTAGCTAAGTGCAACTGGTATACTCATCTTTCCTGACAAGGGTCATCAAGATCAGGTGAGTAAATATTTGCAGAGATTCCAGTTCACTTGGAGCTCTGTTGAAGCTCTGTAAATGCTTTCTAAGGAAAGTGTATGTTCCTCGCCTCCACTTAGGACCACTTCAACAGGGAACAAAGCACAGAGAGTACACCAGGAACTAATTGAGTGAGTCAAGCTTCAAGCAGCTAGCACAAACAGTGTTTGATTTAGAGTTCCAAATGCATGTATTCCTATAGGTTAAAATGAAGAGAAACCCCCCCAAATGCAATGTCTTCCTGAAAGCACATGCTTCAACTTAGAAGAACGAAATTTTGGCAGGCAAATGCAACTGGTATACTCATCTTTCTTACCTAGGATCAACAAGATCAAGTGAAAAAATATTCGCTGAAATTCCAGTAAACTTGGGAGTTTTGTGGAAGCTCTGCAAACACTTACATAAGAAAGCGTATTTTCCTTGCCTCTGCTTGGGGATACTTCAGCGGGGGACAATGCCTAGAGAGTGCACTGAGAACTAATTGAGTGAGCCAAGTTTCAAACAGGTATCACAAACTGTGTTTGATTTAGCATGCCAAATGCATGTATTCACATAGGGAAAAAAGAAGTTAAACCTAAAAATTCAAAGTGTTCCTGCAAAGGAACTCTTCAACATAAGATTACGAAATTTGGGCTGCCAAGTGCAACCCATATACTCATTTTTGCTGCCAAGTTTCAACAAGATCGGGTGAAAAAACATTTGCTGAGAGTCCAGTAAACTCTTGAGTTCTGTGGATGCTCTACAAACACGTTCAAATGAAAGTCTATTTTTCTTTGCTCTGATAAGGGGTACATAAACCGGTAACGAAGCGTAGAGAGCACAATGAGAATTCATTCAGTGAGTCAAGTTTCAAGCAGCTAGCACAAACCGTGTTTGATTTAGATTTTCAAAAGCATGTATCCCTAGAGGGGAAAATGTAGTAAAACCTAAATATTCAAAGTCGTCCTGCAAAGGAATGCTTCAACCTAGCAGAACAAAATTTGTGCAGCCAAGCGCAACTGGTATACACCTTTTTCCTACCAAGTATCAACAAGATAGGGTCACAAAATATTGGCTGAGGTTTCCGTAATCTCTGAGTTTTTTGGAAGCTCGGTGAATACTTTCCAAAGAAAGTGTGTTTTCCTTGCCTCTGCTTAGGGCTCCTTCAACAGGGAACAATGCATAGAGAGTGCACTGAGAACTAGTTGAATGAGTCAAGTTACAAGCACACAGCAAAAACCGTGTTTGATTTAGAGTTCCATATGCATGTATCCCTATAGGGGAAAATGAAGTGAAACCTAAAATTTCAAAGTATTCCTGCAAACCAACTATTCAACCTAGAAGATCTAAATTTGGGCAGCCAAATGCAACCGGTCTACTTATCTTTCCTGTCGAGTTAACAACAAGTTAGGGTGAAAAAATATTTGCTGAGATTCCAGGAAACTCAAAGTTCTGTGGAATCACTGCAAATGCTTTCCAATGAAAGTTTCTTTCCCTGGCCTCTGCTTAGGGTTACTTCAACAGAAAACAAAGCATAGAGATCGCACTGAGAACTAGTTGAGTGAGTTTCAGTTTCAAGCAGCTAGCATAAACCGTGTTTGATTTATAAGTCCAAATGCATACGTCCCTATAAGGAAAAGTGAAGTGAAAAATAAAAATTCAAAGTGTTCCTGCAAACGAACTTTTCAACCTAGAAGAACGACATTTGGGTAGCTAAGTGCAACTGGTATACTCATCTTTCCTGACAAGGGTCATCAAGATCAGGTGAGTAAATATTTGCAGAGATTCCAGTTCACTTGGAGCTCTGTTGAAGCTCTGTAAATGCTTTCTAAGGAAAGCGTATGTTCCTCACCTCCACTTAGGACCACTTCAACAGGGAACAAAGCACAGAGAGTACACCAGGAACTAATTGAGTGAGTCAAGCTTCAAGCAGCTAGCACAAACAGTGTTTGATTTAGAGTTCCAAATGCATGTATTCCTATAGGTTAAAAATGAAGAGAAACCCCCCCCCCCCCAAATGCAATGTCTTCCTGAAAGCACATGCTGCAACTTAGAAGAACGAAATTTTGGCAGGCAAATGCAACTGGTATACTCATCTTTCTTACTTAGGATCAACAAGATCAAGTGAAAAAATATTCGCTGAAATTCAGTAAACTTGGGAGTTTTGTGGAAGCTCTGCAAACACTTACATAAGAAAGCGTATTTTCCTTGCCTCTGCTTGGGGATACTTCAGCGGGGGACAATGCATAGAGAGTGCACTGAGAACAAATTGAGTGAGCCAAGTTTCAAACAGGTATCACAAACTGTGTTTGATTTAGCATTCCAAACGCATGTATTCACCTAGGGAAAAAAGAAGTTAAACTAAAAATTCAAAGTGTTCCTGCAAAGGAACTCTTCAACATAAGATTACGAAATTTGGGCTGCCAAGTGCAACCCATATACTCATTTTTGCTGCCAAGTTTCAACAAGATCGGGTGAAAAAACATTTGCTGAGAGTCCAGTAAACTCTTGAGTTCTGTGGATGCTCTACAAACACGTTCAAATGAAAGACTATTTTTCTTTGCTCTGCTTAGGGGTACATAAACCGGTAACGAAGCGTAGAGAGCACAATGAGAATTCATTCAGTGAGTCAAGTTTCAAGCAGCTAGCACAAACCGTGTTTGATTTAGATTTTCAAAAGCATGTATCCCTAGAGGGGAAAATGTAGTAAAACCTAAATATTCAAAGTCGTCCTGCCAAGGAATGCTTCAACCTAGCAGAACAAAATTTGTGCAGCCAAGCGCAACTGGTATACACCTTTTTCCTACCAAGTATCAACAAGATAGGGTGACAAAATATTTGCTGAGGTTTCCGTAATCTCTGAGTTTTTTGGAAGCACGGTGAATACTTTCCAAAGAAAGTGTGTTTTCCTTGCCTCTGCTTTGGGCTACTTCAACAGGGAACAATGCATAGAGAGTGCACTGAGAACTAGTTGAATGAGTCAAGTTACAATCACACAGCAAAACCGTGTTTGATTTAGAGTTCCATATGCATGTATCCCTATAGGGGAAAATGAAGTGAAAACTAAAATTTCAAAGTATTCCTGCAAACCAACTATTCAACCTAGAAGATCTAAATTTGGGCAGCCAAATGCAACCGGTATACTTATCTTTCCTGTTGAGTTAACAACAAGTTAGGGTGAAAAAATATTTGCTGAGATTCCAGGAAACTCAAAGTTCTGTGCAATCACTGCAAATGCTTTCCAATGAAGTTTCTTTCCCTGGCCTCTGCTTAGGGTTACTTCAACAGAAAACAAAGCATAGAGATCGCACTGAGAACTAGTTGAGTGAGTTTCAGTTTCAAGAAGCTAGCATAAACCGTGTTTGATTTATAAGTCCAAATGCATACGTCCCTATAAGGAAAAGTGAAGTGAAACCTAAAAATTCAAAGTGTTCCTGCAAACGAACTTTTCAACCTAGAAGAACGACATTTGGGTAGCTAAGTGCAACTGGTATACTCATCTTTCCTGACAAGGGTCATCAAGATCAGGTGAGTAAATATTTGCAGAGATTCCAGTTCACTTGGAGCTCTGTTGAAGCTCTGTAAATGCTTTCTAAGGAAAGCGTATGTTCCTCGCCTCCACTTAGGACCACTTCAACAGGGAACAAAGCACAGAGAGTACACCAGGAACTAATTGAGTGAGTCAAGCTTCAAGCAGCTAGCACAAACAGTGTTTGATTTAGAGTTCCAAATGCATGTATTCCTATAGGTTAAAATGAAGAGAAACCCCCCAAATGCAATGTCTTCCTGAAAGCACATGCTTCAACTTAGAAGAACGAAATTTTGGCAGGCAAATGCAACAGGTATGCTCATCTTTCTTACCTAGGACCAACAAGATCAAGTGAAAAAATATTCGCTGAAATTCCAGTAAACTTGGGAGTTTTGTGGAAGCTCTGCAAACACTTACATAAGAAAGCGTATTTTCCTTGCCTCTGCTTGGGGATACTTCAGCGGGGGACAATGCATAGAGAGTGCACTGAGAACTAATTGAGCGAGCCAAGTTTCAAACAGGTATCACAAACTGTGTTTGATTTAGCATTCCAAATGCATGTATTCACATAGGGAAAAAAGAAGTTAAACCTAAAAATTCAAAGTGTTCCTGCAAAGGAACTCTTCAACATAAGATTACGAAATTTGGGCTGCCAAGTGCACCCATATACTCATTTTTGCTGCCAAGTTTCAACAAGATCGGGTGAAAAAACATTTGCTGAGAGTCCAGTAAACTCTTGAGTTCTGTGGATGCTCTACAAACACGTTCAAATGAAAGTCTATTTTTCTTTGCTCTGCTTAGGGGTACATAAACCGGTATCGAAGCGTAGAGAGCACAATGAGAATTCATTCAGTGAGTCAAGTTTCAAGCAGCTAGCACAAACCGTGTTTGATTTAGATTTTCAAAAGCATGTATCCCTAGAGGGGAAAATGTAGTAAAACCTAAATATTCAAAGTCGTCCTGCAAAGGAATGCTTCAACCTAGCAGAACAAAATTTGTGCAGCCAAGAGCAACTGGTATACACCTTTTTCCTACCAAGTATCAACAAGATAGGGTGACAAAATATTTGCTGAGGTTTCAGTAATCTCTGAGTTTTTTGGAAGCTCGGTGAATACTTTCCAAAGAAAGTGTGTTTTCCTTGCCTCTGCTTAGGGCTACTTCAACAGGGAACAATGAGTAGAGAGTGCACTGAGAACTAGTTGAATGAGTCAATTTACAAGCACACAGCAAAAACCGTGTTTGATTTAGAGTTCCATATGCATGTATCCCTATAGGGGGAAAATGAAGTGAAACCTAAAATTTCAAAGTATTCCTGCAAACCAACTATTCAACCTAGAAGATGTAAATTTGGGCAGTCAAATGCAACCGGTATACTTATCTTTCCTGTCGAGTTAACAACAAGTTAGGGTGAAAAAATATTTGCTGAGATTCCAGGAAACTCAAAGTTCTGTGCAATCACTGCAAATGCTTTCCAATGAAAGTTTCTTTCCCTGGCCTCTGCTTAGGGTTACTTCAACAGAAAACAAAGCATAGAGATCGCACTGAGAACTAGTTGAGTGCGTTTCAGTTTCAAGCAGCTAGCATAAACCGTGTTTGATTTATAAGTCCAAATGCATACGTCCCTATAAGGAAAAGTGAAGTGAAACCTAAAAATTCAAAGTGTTCCTGCAAACGAACTTTTCAACCTAGAAGAACGACATTTGGGTAGCTAAGTGCAACTGGTATACTCATCTTTCCTGACAAGGGTCATCAAGATCAGGTGAGTAAATATTTGCAGAGATTCCAGTTCACTTGGAGCTCTGTTGAAGCTCTGTCAATGCTTTCTAAGGAAAGCGTATGTTCCTCGCCTCCACTTAGGACCACTTCAACAGGGAACAAAGCACAGAGAGTACACCAGGAACTAATTGAGTGAGTCAAGCTTCAAGCAGCTAGCACAAACAGTGTTTGATTTAGAGTTCCAAATGCATGTATTCCTATAGGTTAAAATGAAGGGAAACCCCCCCAAATGCAATGTCTTCCTGAAAGCACATGCTTCAACTTGGAAGAACGAAATTTTGGCAGGCAAATGCAACTGGTATACTCATCTTTCTTACCTAGGATCAACAAGATCAAGTGAAAAAATATTCGCTGAAATTCCAGTAAACTTGGGAGTTTTGTGGAAGCTCTGCAAACACTTACATAAGAAAGCGTATTTTCCTTGCCTCTGCTTGGGGATACTTCAGCGGGGGACAATGCATAGAGAGTGCACTGAGAACTAATTGAGTGAGCCAAGTTTCAAACAGGTATCACAAACTGTGTTTGATTTAGCATTCCAAATGCATGTATTCACATAGGGAAAAAAGAAGTTAAACCTAAAAATTCAAAGTGTTCCTGCAAAGGAACTCTTCAACATAAGATTACAAAATTTGGGCTGCCAAGTGCAACCCATATACTCATTTTTGCTGCCAAGTTTCAACAAGATCGGGTGAAAAAACATTTGCTGAGAGTCCAGTAAACTCTTGAGTTCTGTGGATGCTCTACAAACACGTTCAAATGAAAGTCTATTTTTCTTTGCTCTGCTTAGGGGTACATAAACCGGTAACGAAGCGTAGAGAGCACAATGAGAATTCATTCAGTGAGTCAAGTTTCAATCAGCTAGCACAAACCGTGTTTGATTTAGATTTTCAAAAGCATGTATCCCTAGAGGGGAAAATGTAGTAAAACCTAAATATTCAAAGTCATCCTGCAAAGGAATGCTTCAACCTAGCAGAACAAAATTTGTGCAGCCAAGCGCAACTGGTATACACCTTTTTCCTACCAAGTATCAACAAGATAGGGTGACAAAATATTTGCTGAGGTTTCCGTAATCTCTGAGTTTTTTGGAAGCTCGGTGAATACTTTCCAAAGAAAGTGTGTTTTCCTTGCCTCTGCTTAGGGCTACTTCAACAGGGAACAATGCATAGAGAGTGCACTGAGAACTAGTTGAATGAGTCAAGTTACAAGCACACAGCAAAAACCGTGTTTGATTTAGAGTTCCATATGCATGTATCCCTATAGGGGAAAATGAAGTGAAACCTAAAATTTCAAAGTATTCCTGCAAACCAACTATTCAACCTAGAAGATCTAAATTTGGGCAGCCAAATGCAACCGGTCTACTTATCTTTCCTGTCGAGTTAACAACAAGTTAGGGTGAAAAAATATTTGCTGAGATTCCAGGAAACTCAAAGTTCTGTGCAATCACTGCAAATGCTTTCCAATGAAAGTTTCTTTCCCTGGCCTCTGCTTAGGGTTACTTCAACAGAAAACAAAGCATAGAGATCGCACTGAGAACTAGTTGAGTGAGTTTCAGTTTCAAGCAGCTAGCATAAACCGTGATTGATTTATAAGTCCAAATGCATACGTCCCTATAAGGAAAAGTGAAGTGAAACCTAAAAATTCAAAGTGTTCCTGCAAACGAACTTTTCAACCTAGAAGAATGACATTTGGGTAGCTAAGTTCAACTGGTATACTCATCTTTCCTGACAAGGGTCATCAAGATCAGGTGAGTAAATATTTGCAGAGATTCCAGTTAACTTGGAGCTCTGTTGAAGCTCTGTCAATGCTTTCTAAGGAAAGCGTATGTTCCTCGCCTCCACTTAGGACCACTTCAACAGGGAACAAAGCACAGAGAGTACACCAGGAACTAATTGAGTGAGTCAAGATTCAAGCAGCTAGCACAAACAGTGTTTGATTTAGAGTTCCAAATGCATGTATTCCTATAGGTTAAAATGAAGAGAAACCACCCCAAATGCAATGTCTTCCTGAAAGCACATGCTTCAACTTGGAAGAACGAAATTTTGGCAGGCAAATGCAACTGGGATACTCATCTTTCTTACCTAGGATCAACAAGATCAAGTGAAAAAATATTCGCTGAAATTCCAGTAAACTTGGGAGTTTTGTGGACGCTCTGCAAACACTTACATAAGAAAGCGTATTTTCCTTGCCTCTGCTTGGGGATACTTCAGCGGGGGACAATGCATAGAGAGTGCACTGAGAACTAATTGAGTGAGCCAAGTTTCAAACAGGTATCACAAACTGTGTTTGATTTAGCATTCCAAATGCATGTATTCACATAGGGAAAAAAGAAGTTAAACCTAAAAATTCAAAGTGTTCCTGCAAAGGAACTCTTCAACATAAGATTACAAAATTTGGGCTGCCAAGTGCAACCCATATACTCATTTTTGCTGCCAAGTTTCAACAAGATCGGGTGAAAAAACATTTGCTGAGAGTCCAGTAAACTCTTGAGTTCTGTGGATGCTCTACAAACACGTTCAAATGAAAGTCTATTTTTCTTTGCTCTGCTTAGGGGTACATAAACCGGTAACGAAGCGTAGAGAGCACAATGAGAATTCATTCAGTGAGTCAAGTTTCAAGCAGCTAGCACAAACCGTGTTTGATTTAGATTTTCAAAAGCATGTATCCCTAGAGGGGAAAATGTAGTAAAACCTAAATATTCAAAGTCATCCTGCAAAGGAATGCTTCAACCTAGCAGAACAAAATTTGTGCAGCCAAGCGCAACTGGTATACACCTTTTTCCTACCAAGTATCAACAAGATAGGGTGACAAAATATTTGCTGAGGTTTCCGTAATCTCTGAGTTTTTTGGAAGCTCGGTGAATACTTTCCAAAGAAAGTGTGTTTTCCTTGCCTCTGCTTAGGGCTACTTCAACAGGGAACAATGCATAGAGAGTGCACTGAGAACTAGTTGAATGAGTCAAGTTACAAGCACACAGCAAAAACCGTGTTTGATTTAGAGTTCCATATGCATGTATCCCTATAGGGGAAAATGAAGTGAAACCTAAAATTTCAAAGTATTCCTGCAAACCAACTATTCAACCTAGAAGATCTAAATTTGGGCAGCCAAATGCAACCGGTCTACTTATCTTTCCTGTCGAGTTAACAACAAGTTAGGGTGAAAAAATATTTGCTGAGATTCCAGGAAACTCAAAGTTCTGTG